>NC_084820.1:50778219-50892146 GCF_958449725.1 Rosa rugosa | reverse complement strand
TGTCGCACTACCTCTCTTAATGCTTGAAACACGAAGAGCACGCCTCAATTTTTTTAAACAAAGTAATTGCCACTATAAATTTGTGATAAAACCAGAAAATTCAATACTTAGTAAGTGGAAGATGAGGTTATTACAGTGGTGCTACACCTTCCAGTTTTTCATGACTTTATTACAGTAATTCTATTATATGTATTTCAAACATAAGCGCACATCCACATTCCATGCCTATTGTATCATCACTGAGCAGCAACACATGTTATTTGTCCTAATCTGGAATATTTTGAATAAAGCTGAACGACTGATTTTCTTGCTTTTCCTCAGGATGTATTCGAGGAAAGTTGGTCTCTGGCTCCTCAGGCTCTAATTGCTGATTCCATTCAAACAGTTCATTTAAAAGGAGTGGCTGGAAGTCCTGGAGGCATTGTTCTGGACTTCTGGTTGGAGTTTTTACTTGTAACATACCAAGCATATGATCAAATTCTAGATGTCTGACCTATTTGGCTGCTTTGGCTATAACACCTTTCGGGAGAATCAAAATTGTGTACTTTGAAACTTGTTTCAATCAATTTATACTTAAAAACTTGTTTCCTTTTGACAATGTTTGCATTGCATCTGACCACCCACACTTTTGACTACTAGGTTCTTGACTGTGAGACACCTTTATGTAGTTGTCTAATTTTCAAACTCTAAACCAACTAGGTTGAGATTATCAAAAACACTAACCTCACATTATAATACCATACAATGGCTTCAGGACTGAAAGTACTGAGCTCTGGCAATTCTATTCTGTGGCAGGTGAAGGAATGCACATCAGCCTTGCTGCGTTTTGCGAAGAGGACTAACATCCCTGTTTTCTTGGTGAGCTAACACTATTGAAACTCTGATTATTCATGTATTTGCTTTCATTATAACACGGATGCTTCTTATTCCCCCCAAAAGGAAAACAAGCACTTTTTCATTCTTTCATATGCTAGGTAAAGGCAGATTTCATAATCAGATTAGGTCAACAAAAACTGATTATTTTATCATTTTAAGGAAAAAAGGTCGATGAGAATACCAGGGACTTCCATATTCTAAGTTCTATGAGTGTCTGTAAAAGATTATGGATTCCTTAATCCCTTCTCTATATTTATTGTAGTTTATGGAATATTGTCACTGGGTAGTAACTAATTCACGGTCTTTTTTCCTTGCTCTTTTCCGTTTGTATATCTCAGATTGGGCATGTAACCAAATCTGGAGAGATTGCTGGACCTCGTCTTTTGGAGCATATTGTTGATGTTGTGCTATACATAGAAGTTGGTACCTTGTTACATTGACTTTACTCGACTGTTGGTAACATTTTGAGTCACTTATCCATTGTAAATCTTTAAATCACTGATATATCACTACTCAGGGGGAGAAGCACTCATCTTATCGTTTACTTCGACTGTGAAAAATCGTTTTGGATCCACTGATGAGGTATAATGGTAGTGCAGCTGTAGCTTTCTTTATCCATTCATTTATTTTCCTTTTATCTTTTTTTCGCCAATCTTGAGTTATTACTTCTTTTTTTTTGTTGTGGTGTCGTTAGCTTTTTATTTTCTACGGTTTCAAAAGAAAAAAAAATTGTTTTCTGTTCCTTGGATACTTTTTGAACTGTACAGTACCCTTTCTTATTTTTAAGTGGTTTGCCACTAATATTTCCATGGAGAGGCAAGGCTTGAATCAGCAATAAGTCATTTTATATTTCTTAACATGCGCCTCGTGTGGTCAGCTTGAGGAAATACATGGATCATATTGGATGATGTGGAGCACAACCGGCTAATAGCCTGACACTTGGGATAAATTGTCTTTTCTTTATTTGTACTGAACTCAAAGCATCCAACCTTTTGTCAAATGGCAATGCCTGGACTCCTGGAGTGCCTCAATAATCTAATAGTGAGATGCAAGGCTTAGAATGCCCCATTTCTGATTATATACTGTCAACATTCTTCTAGTGCCACTATTGTTTCAGATTTAGCCAACTAGTCTGCTCAGTCGAGACTGTTCCCAAATAATCCTTAGGAGCAGTGAGATGGGTTAGCATTTTACTATACTCTAATTCAGTTTTGGGTGGGAACCATTTTTTGGAACTTCTTTTCTAACCTATTTCTTTAGCACCTAGTAACTAGGATCATATTTCCTGTTCATTTATATGGCTCGTAATTTCCTTTTCAAATAAATCATTTGTCATCTGACTAATCTTTTTTCTTCAAATTTTTATGTAGGCATTATGTGTATCAGGTCTAGCAGTTTTACCTGTTGTTAATGGAATTCAAGCTAATAGAGCTTCCATCATTATTGCAGTGAGTAAATATTAGTTTGGTATATGTTGTGGATTCATATGTACGTTTTGTGTCATATAGAGTGACCTTCTGTGCTGTTGAACAAAATATGAATCATTGGCATCATACTTTGTGCATTCAAACTTAGAGTCATTGTGATTAAAGGCCAGTTTCATTATAATGTCTCATATTTTAGGTACTTGCAAAGCAAGCTGGTCTAAAGCTCAAAGACAATGTCAGTAGAAGCTTATAATTATGTTTTCCTTTTGTTGTAGATTAGTTTTCTGTTCACTTCATTTTTCTTTAATCAAATTGTTTCAATCATATTAGGCCATCTTCTTAAATGTTGTTAGCGGGGTGACGCTGAAAGAAACTGCCAGTGATCTTGCAATAGCCGCAGCAATTTGCAGCAGGCATGTATTTTTACTCTAACCAATATGGCATTAGCATTTTCTACATGAGCTTCTTTTCCTAGATCGGTGTTTTACTATGTGTTTAAATCAGACATTCAGACCAAGAGACTGCAATTTTGTTTGCTTTATATTATAGGCACCACCTAGAATAAATTTTTTCAAGGGTTTTAATATATATATATTTACCACATGAGTTGCTTGTCCTTGTTTTCTTCAGTTTATTGGAGTCCCCTATTTCCAATACCACTGCATTCATTGGTGAAATTGGACTCTAGTGAACTTCGCCTGGTAAGCCTATTGTTATTTCAGATGTTAAAGTTCAGCATTTTACTCTTATGTCAGCATTGTTTATATATTTTCTGAAAGCAAGTCTGTAACTGCATTTAAGATACCCTCCAAGAACAATAGATTTTACCACTGGATTCTGAATAGTGAATAATATTTTTCAGTTGAGTTATGAGAGGAATTATTGGATTTGAATATTATTGGCACTTATGATCACTAATTACTGATCGGATTGGCTTAATACAATGTCTCACTCTCAGAGGGGGCATCGGAGTTTTTGTGCTTGCCCAACCATCCAAACTTAGATCTTTTTAACTTTTAACAGCCCAATGTGGATGGGACTTGTACCATCCTCACTTCATTTTAATAAAAAAATGGTCCTTATAAATTAGTAGAGCCAAGTGAAGTTATATTTCATGTATTACACCTCTGAACAACATTGAATGTCACTTATCTCTGTGTTGCATTTGCATACATTTATAAACTGACAATTTTTAGAGTTTCTCAGACAAAAGGATAAAGTTTCCTATTCTTTCGGGAATAGATATTGACTATTATTACCTTGTTATGTTAGGTTTCTGGAATGGATAAAAGGATAAATACAGTGGCAAAACTGGGTTACAACTTACAAGACGTGCATTGTACCAAAGTCAGCTGAAAAATCTCTAAGGAGAACTCTAGGTTTCAAGGATATCAAAATTATAGGCTGCAAGAATCTGAAAGAGGTCATCAACATTGTGTTTAGATCACTGATACGGGGCACACGCTTCTTTTTGTGCATAAATTGTAGGTAGTTTTGTGTCTCCATTGTATTGTTATGGAAGTGGTGCAAAATGCAAGTCAAATGTACTTGATAATCTTATGGCAATTGGTGAGTGGCTGCCTCAATTTTTGCTGCATCACACAGAATTTGTTCACTGTGCCCTTGGCCTCACATTGCTGTGAACAGACAAACGTATCAACTTCAAAAGACAAAACTACAATGGTAGTTTCTATTATGGCTAGTATTTGGTTCTTCATTGGCAACCACTGTATTTGGTACTGAAGATTTTGTGCTTGATTCTTGCTGTGTCTTGCATACTTTACTTTGTGGGAATCCCAATCAAAATTACATCAGATCAAAAAATTGCATCACGTTGCTCCGTGTTCCATGTGTTTTCATAGCTCTTGGTTTGACAGTTGGTTGTGGGAATCAAAGATAAAATGTCCTTCATGCACTTGTTCGGTCATATTTCCCATATGTCAGCGCGAGGCATATCCTCATTCCTATCAGGAAGCATGGATGGTTTGTGTCTCAAATGTAAGTAAATCTACAACGCTTGAGACATCTCAGTATATTCAACTTTTTGTAACTAAAACAATATAAAAATAATCTATTGTTAAAAAGGTAGTGGACTTGTCGGAGATTTGGAGGACTTGTCGGAGGTTGGTTGTATTGTTGCGGATTGCAAAGCATATATACGTGCCATTCCTTCTGTCACTCTGTGTTCTATTTATCGTGAAGCAAATGATGTGGCCCATAGATTGACACATCTTGCTAGTGTTGGTTACCTAGATGCTTATTGGCTAGATGAGTCACCTGTGATTATCCAGGATGCACTCTATGAGGATCTTTGTACTGGTACTCGAGGTGTAGGTAATATGTCCCCCTCGCTGTATGATGATTCTTATCCTATTAATAATAATATAGTCGGGCGTGGGGCTGAGCCTCCCAGTTAGGCTGGGTTCCAAATCCCATTTCAAAAAAAAAAAAAAAGTAGTGGACCACTGTTGTACTGATATTGTCCAAATTTAATCACGTTATTAGGTGTTTGGGTTTTAACTAAAAAGGGACCCAGGAGGTTGTTGCTGACTAATCTGGGCTCTAGTCCTAATTTGGATTGGAGACTTGGATTCACGGTTCTTGTTCTTGAGAGATTGATTGCAAATGTGTAAGTTTTTGACACCCTGGTCGCCTTTGTTCTCTTGAGGGCCTCACCTTGCTGTGGTATTGAAAATTTTATTGGGGTATATCTCCCTAATTACGGTTACGATCCTGGTTGCGGTTAGTTCTACATTTACACTGCTCAATTGACATATGCAGTGCAGTTCGATGTCTTTTGGCATTTAGTCATGTTCCGGTTACTCTTTAATTTTCGATGCATATGTGCATCTCGCTTTGCTTCATTGTTTATTGTCTATGCTTTTGCATCGCTCTATGTACTCTTTCAGTTTCATTAATATAGCTTGTCATCTTTTCCCTAAAAAAATTACAAAAGGAGAGCAAAATGATACAAAATCTTAGAGGGAATTTGTTGCCAGCAGTGTTGCAACAACTTTAGTGACTAGAAACTATTGATTGGGACTTATACGGGAGCTTTAACTCGGTTAGTAAAATACATAACGTATATATTACAGGATGTATTATTATTTGGACAACTGAAATAGTTAGTTGAAAAATACGGCAAAACATTTGAAATTAATTAATTTTTTGTTTCTGTGTGAGAATACGGAACGAGAACTAAGTATGAGACAAGGTAGAGAGGGAGAGAGAAATGACACAAGCATGTATAGTGGTTCACCTTGCCCTTGAGGCAAGGCTACGTCCACTTAGAAGTTCTACTATGAGTGAGGCCAAGTGACCTTAGTAGTGATACAAGTGTGGGGATCATGGATCCCATCCTCCTCTAAGAAGAGGACTTCCCTTTATAGCTAAAGGAAGTCTGCTTCTAGTTTACATTTCCGATGTGGGACATAATACACATATTTGCTTCCCTTGAAGCCTTTTGGAGAGCATGGGAGAGTGGCCTCCCAGCTAGATACCGGCTGACCTCCACCATGGCAACGTAACTCGGGTGTCGGTCTACCAGATGCATGCCATAGGCGGGGCTAGCCATGTTGTGGGGCCCACCTACGAGGTTGTTGTTTATGCTTGGCGGTATGTACATTTTTAGATTCTAAAACACTAATTTATATTATTTTTATTCAATGTGTGAAAAAGGGGTCCGATACATGTATAACCCTTCTAGGTTTAAAATATGAAAAATGTATCGAGTCCTCTTGAAAAATATGAAGTACAAAAATACTTTCAAAAAATACAAAAATTATTTGCATATTGTAGAGGAAATCAAGGACCATGAATTGCTCGTGGAGTTCAATTTGCAAGCTGATGAGGTTGATCTTCCATATGGAAGGTGTCAATGTGCCTTGGAAGACAAGGTCAAAGCACCTTTTCAAGGTATTTCTTCTCTTCCATTACTTATAATCATGGATGTAATCTGGGGCATTTTTGGCAGGAGACTTCTTCTCTTCCATTACTTATAATCATGGATGTAATCTGGGGCATTTTTGGCAGGAGACATAAACTAGTTGGATCAAGTTCCAGCAAATGGCCTAGTGGTTTTTGCCTAGTTGAGTGTGCTCTCCAACCTAGGTTCGAACCCCGAAGCTGTCAAAATGGCTAGGCACTGTGCTGCAATGCACAGTTGGAGCATTTCACATGCACTGAAGGGGTTTATCTTAGGCCTAGGAAACCTTTGAGTTCCCCTTGACAAAATAGCAAATGCATTGATTATATTATTAATTTAGCCATAATGACCTCCTAAAATAAAATCTATAAATTAACATAAAAAAATAAAATAAAAAATTGATGTGGTAGTTCAGTTCAAATATTTACCGACCGTCTTGAAAATAAGAATTATGCCATGTATTTCTGCTACAACAAACTCTAATACTTACTCCCTCGTTTCATTAATGTACATGATACTTGTGTATCACACATACTTGCATAACCTCATATATTTATAAAATGGTCTATTCCCAATGAAACCTGAAACACCACTTGAGTGGTGCTTTTGTAAGAGATGATATTGAACAGGCAGCTGGAGAGGAGAGAGAAAATGAAAAGGGTACCACCAAGGGACGCAATGATCTTCAATTTCCAGAATAAGTTGCTTGTTGGTCTCATTTCCTACTCCTTTGGCGTAGCCGAAGCAGTTTCCTCCAAATGGTTTTCCCCATTGGCCAGGTGGATTTCTGTTTCTTCCCCTTTATTTTTAGCTACTTCCTTCGGATCCAAGAAACTTGGCTGATTAGTTGATGATAATAGCCGTGCCCACATTCTGTCAGTAATCACAACCTTGTTCTGTCTCTCCGTCACCCGCTGCAGATGCAAGTATAATCACGTCAGCAGCAAACAATCCAAACACAAGAATAACAATCCACAGACATACAACCAACTAAACTATAGCATGTGCTCTTATCAATTTTCTGCAGATGTTGCCTCATATATCCTGTACGTCGCATTAGTGAACTAGTCTTGTTAACCTTAAAATGGAAAAGCCAGATGTTAAAGGCCTGCCTCACCTGGACTAACCTCCCCCCCCCCCCCCCACTTTTGAGATGTATGCTTCCTTAATTGACTGACAATTGCTACTAATTAAATGAAGAATAACCTACAACTTACATGGAAAGGAATATAAGCATGCCTTCCATTAACAGAGCCGACGGTGAAGCCGGTGTATCCTGCCATTGCACCATGAACCACACTATGAGCAAGGAGGGTGCAGTATACATTATCAGATGCATTGCTTGGAATAGCACGGATCATGTAAGTAGGATCTGCCAAGGATGCAGAACAATCATTGGTTATATAGTCTTTTAAGGCTGTAGGACAAGCATACAAAGAATAAAACAGTACCAAGGTAATGCTTCAGTAGAACTAACCTATATATTTGAGATTTATAGACATCTTGTTCAGTTTTGAGAAGTGGTCCTGCAAGAACATAATTAAAACCAGTGAATATAGTAAGAAACTGTGATATCAATGATCAAGTCACTCAAACCCAACGGGTAATAACAGATAAATACCGATGAAAATAACCAAATACCACCTATAAGTTCACATCCTAAAAAAAATACAGTACATTGACCTTGAAATTTTGAAATCCCACTTCAGAGGATGCAACCAAAATCTAAAAGCACCATGGTGGTATTAATACTACTTATTGCTCACTAAGAAAATAGGACTTCTAAGCAATAGGTAATTGAAAATGGACTGGCAAGTGACAACTGAACCTTAATCTTCTGTGATAACCACAGACCAGAATCTTGAAGAAGCTTATTTCCAGAAGCGTCCTGATGATTCATGGCAAGCATGCTTTCAGCTAGAAGCTCTTGTCCTGCGCCTTCAGCTATTACTATAACCATGTGGCCATTCTCTTTAAGTCTTTTTTCAATGTATTCAAACAGTCCACCTGCTCCTTCCAGATAGAAAGGCGACTCTGGAATCAGGCAACAATCCACATCTCGGCTGGCAAGAGTAGCATACATAGCTATAAATCCTGTATGACAAGATGATATCAGATAACAAGGACTACATAACTAGACTACAAATTCCATTGTTTGCTAGACAATAGTAATGGATGGTGGCTTCACAAAATCAGGCCTCCCTGAAACCATTGCTTATAAAATATCAGCTTATCAGAGTGTGCTTGTCTTTTTATTTTTATTTTTTTTTAATTAGCAGAAAGATTTAGAATTAGTTGTCAATACCAAGAAGACCAAAGCCAAAAAGGTAACTGCAGGAAATTAAGTAGACCTTTTTGACACCACATACTCTTGTGCATAGTTATAAATGACTATGGGATAACTAATCAGATCTTACCAACACCTTAGAATGACCAAGGACGATTATATCTAGCACGGATGCATGAAAATTTTTATATATTGATAAGGACCAAGTATATTACCTTTCCATAGAAAAGAAATGGAAATATTGCATCAAGCAGAAATTAGAAAAATTTAAAATTCAAACTTCACAAATTCATGTAACATTCAATGATTTTTCAACAAACCAAGCGGATTTTTCAACAAACCAAGCGTTACCTTTCCACCCACAGATTTAATTATCACATGGGATTATGGAATAACAATAAAGAAAATAAGAAAGTTTGATGAAATAAAGAGTATAACAGGTGTGTTAGACACACAATCGCCACCGCCCACAGAAAGACAGTGACTGCTTATACTACCCAACACTAGACACTAGTCTCATCCTTGGATGGAAACATTAGATGTATCTTTTAATGTCTAGTTGAAATGTAGAGGACAGATGCATAGCATTAGCAACAACATGAACTCGTTCAGGATAAAATCAAACCAAAAGGGAGAGATAAGACAACAACAGGAGGCATACCCCTAAACATACCTTGTGATCCCCTTTTCAGTTTATGTTCTGTCAAATACTCTTAAATTGGATAAAATGAAAGATTTTATAGAGAAATAAAATTTTACCACTGTAGCGACCCATTAACTTGACAACGCCAATACCATTCTCAATGCTTTCTGCTTCAACATGAGCTGCATTAATGGCTCGTTGAGCCTCCTCAACAGCAGTGTCAAAACCAAAGGACTTGTCTATAACCTGAATAAAAGAGTAAGCATAGATTAAATGAAGACTGTGTCCAGGAGAGAATGCTAGTTTTAAATCAAATGCATCAAATTAATTAAGCCTGGTCTCATAAGTACCGGAATGTCATTATCAATGGTTTTTGGAATTCCTGCCACTGCAACTTTCAGGCCACGCCTCCTGCATTCCTGCATTGGACAGTGGTATGTACATAAGTGTAAATTGTCCTGATATCACATACTTGATGACTTCCATATATTGTGGCCAAATATTGCTGACAATATTGAATTATTGAAACTACTTGTGCCTGGCTAGCACTGTTGATCAGTGGTGCTCGAGGTGCCACCTAGCCACATTAAACTGCATTACCTCAAATATTACGGAAGCTCCTTTCTGTGTACCATCTCCCCCGAGTATGTAAACCTGAGGTGCATAAGCAGACAAGCTATAGTCTGCATGCAAAGTTCATAAAGGAGAAGCAACAGCATACACAGAAATCTATCAACATAAACAATCCAGATGATACTTACCTGATTAATTCCTCTGTCCTGAATGCTGTCCACAATCTTTGAGGTATCATGGCCACCTCGTGATGTCCCAAGGATGGTGCCACCACGTTTATGGATGTCATTCACAACCTTTGGTGTTAAGGGAATTGTATTTCTGGCATAAAATCCTCTGTATCCTCCCTATGCATAGAAAATAAATCTCATTATGAGTTCCTGATATTCTTCTACCAATTATCATCTTTTATCATTCATAAAAAGGCCCAACATCAAAACTCTGGTGGGCAACAAACAAAACCAAAATGACCCAACTGTAAGAACCTCTATTTTTTTTTTTCATCATAGAAAAATAGTATGAGAACGAGGATTAATGAAGCATTTTCTTGTGCATGTGCCCTTAGCATTATAAAGTCTCTTAGTTTGCAGTATCAAAATGGTGCATTAGAATGTCTTTGAATGCACATAAAAAAGATGCAATTACTGACCTCTATTCCAAGAATTCGGTGGACACCATACATGTGGTACAACCCACATACTATTTCTCTAATTACTGTATTTAAGCCTGGACATAAACCACCACATGTCACAATACAAGCACGAACATCATCTGGTTCAAAATAGACCTGACAAGAATTCAACTTACATGTCATCCATCAGGAATACATAAATACAAAAAGAAGAAATAGAGCACAAAATCCCGAATGCAAACCTTCTGACGCGGTCCAGCACGACGAAAATGTGTGCCTCTTGGACTATCTTTCTGGACTACTATCTATACAAAGAAAAACATTATAGAATTAGAAAGTGGTGCAGAAACATTAAGTCCTAACTCCTGATATTATGCAATTTTTTTTTTTTTTTTTTTCACATCACAAGGAATTTGCATGAGAAATGTTTGAAAATTAATAGAGCAAACACAGACTACTCACCGTCTGGGCAACACTATCATCGACATTAACGAAATACTGCCTGGTGAACATAAGATCAATACCATAAATTATCAATCACAATTAAATGAGTCGAAACACTAGATTTGCTGTGAAGCAAGGGAAGAGTGAAACTTACTTAACAACTGAATAGGAAGGATTGTCCTGTAATGGATTGGGATATGTCTGCAAGATATCATCAAAAAAGTAAAAAAAATGTGCGTCAGATATCTCATTCCCTTTACTCCTATACCCCTCAGAATGCTATTAAATAATATGGTCCTGAAAATCATTGTACCTAATAAAATTAAGAGGAACTGTTTAAAGAATTTATTCAAGTCAACCTAATAAAACTTCCATTTTTTAACCAAAAAATTAATTAATTATTAAGTAAATCACAATGACTTCTCTTTAGGCAAAGCTCATCAAACCAGTTATAATAACTAAATAAACTGACTGATTGCGAAATTTAATAATAATATAATACAATAAAATAAAATAAAACCAACAAATGGACTCTGCTTCAGTGGAGCTAGAAAGTTACAGAAACTTTTGTCCAAAACAAAAAAAATAACCGGTTTTGTTTTTTTTTGTCAAAAAAAAAAAAGAAGAAGTTAAGAAACTAAATTACATGCAATCAGATACATTTGAAAAATCGCAGCTATATTCTCCGATTCGATCATCTCAAAACGCGGCCTTTCATCCACCACAAACACCAAATGCAAAAACATCAACAACAAGAAGATGGATGACATGCAAGTAATTGTGAGCTATCAGCGTGCTGAGAAGCGAAAAGGAAGATTAAAGAGAAAGAGAGAGAGAGAGAGAGAGAGAGTTGCTACAACATACAGGGAGATGGGGGATGTAATCGGACAAGTGAGGGACGTCTTCGAGAACGTAGCCAGTGTCGCCGGTGATGATCTTGGGCTCGGAGTTGGCGGAAATTCCCATAGTGCCCTTGGAGTTGTTGTTGTAGTAGTACCTGGGAGTTGAATTGGAGGTGGTGCTGAAGCGGCGGGGGTGATCGGGCGTCGCAGCGTAAGAGTTGGTGGGGTCGAAGCAGCGGAACCGCTGAGTGGTGGTGGAAATGGAAGAAGCAGAGTTAGCCATTCTTATTGGGATTGTTGACACTCTAAACAGTATACTTCAAACTGGTTTACTAGATTATTGGGACCGACAGCAAAAGGCGTATTTGTAGCCGTCGGATGCTTCGATCGCTCGGCTCCGAGGTGTTGACTTGGGAATAAGAATTTACTATTATTCCATTAGTTCTCTAGAACTTGTAAGAAAAATAGTTGATTTTTCTTTCTCTTGTGTGATTTGATTTGTGGCCAGAGTTTTTTGACAATATTGGTAGGTCTCGGTGTTTCTAGAAGGGGGAAAATTGAACTTGACCAAAGAAAACATAACAGAAAGTTAACGCTTTGTTCATAAGCAGAAATGTTTTTACGATGGAATGTAAAATGACGTAACTAAATTCGTATCTGTTTTTTGTAGTTACATCAGTAACTCAGATTAGAACTACAATAATTAGTTTTTCGTTAGTCGATCTCACGATCGACCTCTAATTTGTAAAAGAGAGATTTATAGATCAAATGATATTAGGTGTAACTAAATACATATCACAATGGACCATTTAAGATATGACATGCCAAAATAATATGTTTTCTTAGAATTATCATGAGAAAAAAAATATATGTTTATTACTAATTGTCACGTACACCTTTGAGCTATATTTTGTTATTTAATGTATGAACTCGTGATCCATGACACAGTACATTCAAACGAGTTACAAGCAAATGGAATAACGGGTAAAAGATATATCATACCACAAGATATAAGATTTTAGGTATATATTTTCGCTCTTTATATGCTAATGAATGAACTAATTTGAGAAATTCATTTCTAATATATAATCTAATATTATGAAAATAAGAGGTAAAAGATGTTAGAAGGGGAACTACAAGCAGTGGATGAATTGAAAGTTGGGCACCTTTGTTGGAGGAGAAAACCCCAAGAATATTCTACAGTAGAAGAGTTGACAATTGTCTCCTAATATATATCATACGTACACATGAGCATCTTTCACTTTTTATTTCTTTTAAGTACTTGATTTTTTTTATGTAATTATACATAATTAAACATTTTAGTACATGATTGATTACTAATCAAAAAATTTTTGGCCAATAATTAAGCAGTTTATCCACCCTCAGATTATTTTCTATATTTATAGGTGATCCGTGCCGGTGATTGATGACATAGAAAAGCATGCTTGTTAATTTTTGGGGTGGTTAGTTCCACGGAGGAAAAGGCGCATGGACTAAGACCCCCTTTCGTTTTCTGTGTGCTAAGTAAGCAAATTGGTTTCCTGCCTTTCTTTATGGTAAGGTAAACAGAGCAATTATTTCAATGGGTGACGTTGTTGGAGTCCCGCATGGCCATGGCAAAGCTTTATATCTTCGACATGATTCGAGAGAGGTCAAGATCAAGAAAAGCAACTCGAAAAACAGGACGTTTATGTTTGGCTTCCAATGCAGCAGTCGTGATCAAAATGGTGGAATTGACTAAAGGGGTCGGACATATGCGTAAAGCAAAAATATACTTAACCAATGCAGTAGTCATGATTACTATTGAATTGCCTTGAATAGACTTCACAAAATTGAATGCAAACAAGAAAAGTCCCATTAGGTAACGGTTTTTCAAGCTAACACGATAAAAATAGTAAATGAGCAGCTTTGGATTTACATGCATATGAACTGATTAATAAATGGGAACTAATTGTGAATTGATCAGATATTTTATGATTTTCATCAAATTGTCTATGTAAGGTTGGCTTTTTTTTTTTTTTTTTTTTTTTTTAACATCCCATCAAAGATGGATCATTTAGTTCATTACCGTACGGTTTTATATTAGGTTGCATGTTCGAGCCTTGGTGGGGGTTGCTTATTTATTTTGTTTTGGAGCACCCATCAAAAATTGACATAAATAGCCTCAAAATCTGACCATGCAGCATCCTGCATTATTACTATCGGACTTAAAAATAAGGAATGAAAATACAAAAAATTGATATTTCTCTACCAAAAAAATATTAAATTTACTAACACTCTAACCTTTTAACTTTGTGGGTTTCTTGCAATGAACTTTATAGCACGTTTACTTACTTGGAATGAAAATAGAAATGAAGGGAATGATTCAAGTGTATGAGTTTTCCTGCATTTACTAACATATAGGTATTGGGATAAGTGTCGATCCTACCTCATTGTCAGAAATTGATTAATAAATAACCCAAAATTTGATAACCAAGGGTTTGGGAATGAAAACCTCACGAATGTTTTTTTTTTTTTTTTTAACCCAAAACATCCTTATGTATTTTTAATAACCCCAAATTACCCATAATCCTAGAAATATATATACCTCTTTTATAGGGGTATTTTAGTAATTAAATTAGTTTTTAATTCCGATTCATCAACATTAGTAAACAGTGACAATTGTAATCAATTGCATTCCTATTCTTATTCCTTATGATAAGTAAACATTTTAATGGAAATGAAATATTTTCATACCGATTCTTTCATTCTAGCTCCCATTCTCGTTGTCTCTTATTCATTATTTTTTCATTTCAAATAATAAACATTTAGTGTTATAATATGTTTAAACTCTTTTCTTTTTTTTTACCCCTTTCTTTGTTCAATTATGAAAATGAGAACAAGGGAAACTAAGTATCTCTGACCTAGGGTTTGCTTCTGGGTTCTCTTGTAAGCTGGTTCTGGTAGACCATGAATAGGGACATTCTCAGTTGGAATTGCAGAGGAATCTGTAATGATACAACAAAGTGGGCGTTGAAGGATCTTATTTCCCAGAATCGTCCTCAAATCGTATTTCTTTGTGAGACAAAGATTAGTCGTATGGCAGATTTTTTGGATCTGCATCGTGCACTTGGTTTTCATCACTATAAAGAGGTGTTGAGTGAGGGTAGTTCTGGGGGCTTGGCGATGTTCTGGAACGAGGAAGTGAGTATTCTGACTCGATCTTCCTCAACGCATCATATTGATCTAGTGGTGTCTGGCATGAAGGAATGGATGGATTTCAAAACTTTTTAATTAGTGCGGAATTAGTTTAACCATTAAACTACTAACTAAACATAAAATCCATTCCTTTAACCCATGATCTTGGCTTATTGTGATATGTATATAAACATAGCATGCATAGTAAGGAAGAACAAAGAGGGAGTTTGTGTTCTACTCACCCTTGGAGCGTGATTTTAATCCGATCCAAGTGAACCACCAAAGTTCCTCTCCTTGATCTCTCCTTGTGTGTGTTTCCTCCACCTTGAAGCACCTTGGATTAAGAACTCCTTCTTGTACTCCTTCTTGTGCTTGTAATCTTCTCTTTGATGTAACAAGTAAAGCCACAAAAGGATATGGCCTCTAAGGATCTTCACCAAGTGAATCAAGAGATGAAGAAAGATGAAAGAAAAGAAGAAATTATGCAAGTGTTCTTCTTTCCTTTAATTTTGTAATGGACCAAGAAAGAACTCTTTCTCTCTCTCTCTCTCAAATCTGAAAATAATAGTGTGTAGACACACTTATTCTCTTTGTCCATGCTTTCACTTTTATATAATAGGAAATAACTCCAATTACTAAAAGAAAATATTGACTTTCATAAAGCCAATATTTTGGCTGGTCCATACTTGTTATTGGGCACTAAAAATGTGTCTTGGGCTTTCATTTAAATCTCATTTAGTGAAGCCCAAGTCCACACGAAAAGCCCGACAATCGTTTAGGCCCAATAGGTTCGGTTTTACCCGAAAAACCTAATTATGTCCAAATAATAAATCTAATTAATTATTTGGTCATAACCAACTCTTGTTTAATCTTCTTCATATACAATCTCAAGGATCCACTTATATGGTGTGCGATCTCTTAGGTTCTAATTAACAAGGCAGTGAAGTTTATAGAAACCATTCTATTTTGTTTACGAATCAAAAACTCCATTTTTGATTCTCCCTTGTTATTAGGATTATAAATGTTTATTAATCCTTGGGGACTTCACAAGTCATGAGTGACGTCTTGCAACATATCATGACTACCCTAGTTAATGTAGAATGACAAAGAACCTATTCAATTGGAATTACAATACAATACGGTCCTTCTCTAACACTATGTTCTAAATCACATCATCGGGGTATGGAATTGATATGTCAATCCCCTAATGTGATTTTCATTCTTATGTGATTCTTAGAATGTGATTAAAAACTCCTTTTTAATCTCATTCAATGCTTTGGCCAAAGACTCATTGAATCACATCTTTGAACATACACCTTATTTACTTAAGGATAGAGATTCCTTATTGTACACTCACATGTCTCCATGACCGAATTGATTATACCAATGAATGCATCTATTATATCCATTAAGGGACACAATGTTATTGCATCATCAAGAGATAATCCATTCACTCATAAGACAACTATGGTGTCTCAGGTCAAAGGACTAATTTGTATTATTGCAATTTAGAGTTCAAGTTTGACATGTAAGTAAGACTCCATACAAGAACTCTAATGATCGCGTTCAGTGTACTCTTTAAGTTAAGAGCACCCACATACTTGTATTAGTGTCTCTACACAAATGACAAGAGACATATCATCCTCCATATTGAGCATACATAGTATGTGCTAGTCTTTCCGGATTATCAATGTCCAAGTGATAATCCTATGACTAGGAACCTTTTAGGATAAGAGTGTGAAAGAGTAAAGGTCTCACACATCTAACTCTTTAGATTACTTTCTCTTTAACTCATATTCCTTGGACCTTGTTCAATCAAATATTAAATATAAGCAATGAACAATAAACTTGCCCTTTTGAATAATAATAATTACAATAATAATTACATCAAAATGATTGTTTTAGGACACAATTTCTTCAATCTCCCACTTGTACTAAACCCAATCAGCCATGAAACGAACACCCATCTTCTCAAGATGTTGTTCTAGCTTTGCTTGTGATAAAGGCTTAGTGAATGGATCTGATATGTTATCAACAGATGCGACTTTGAGAATGTTAACGTCTCCACGATTAACAATCTCCCTTATGATATGGAAACGTCTTTCGATGTGTTTGGATTTTTGATGAGACCTTGGTTCCTTGGCTTGAGCAATTGCCCCATTGTTGTCACAGAAAAGTGGAATCGGTGACTCAATGGTAGGAACAACATCAAGTTCAGTGATGAACTTTTTCATCCAAACTGCTTCCTTTGCAGCCTCTGCAGCTGCAATGTATTCTGCCTCAGTAGTGGAATCTGCAGTAACACTTTGTTTGCAGCTTCTCCAATTTACTGCACCTCCATTCAAGGTGAAGACAAACCCTGATGTGGATTTTCTGTCATTCACATCAGATTGAAAATCTGAGTCTGTGTATGCTTCCACTTGCAACTCTGATTGCAAATCACCACCTCCATAAACAAGGAATAAATCTTTAGTCCTTCTCAAGTACTTAAGGATATTCTTAACAGCATTCCAATGTTCTAAACCTGGATTGGACTGATATCGACTAGTTATGCTTACGCCATAACTGATATCAGGTCTTGTGCATAGCATCGCATACATGAGGCTCCCTATTGCAGATGCATATGGGATCTTGCTCATCTTCTGCACTTCCTCAATCGTTTGTGGGCACATTTTCTTAGAAAGGTGAATGTCATGTCTGACAGGCAGAAAACCCTTCCTAGATTGTTCCATGTGAAATCTATTCAGCACTTTGTCTATGTACAAGGATTGAGATAATCCAATTAATCTTTTTGATCTGTCTCTATAGATCTTTATTCCTAGTACATAGGCAGCTTCTCCAAGATCCTTCATAAGGAAGGTCTTGGACAACCAAACTTTAATTGAAGATAACATTCCTACATCATTCCCAAAGAGTAGGATGTCATCTACATAAAGTACAAGGAACACAACAGCACTCCCACTGACCTTCTTGTAAACACAAGGTTCATCCATGTTTTGTGTGAAACCAAAAGATTTGATTGCATCATCAAAACGGATGTTCCAACTCCTTGAAGCTTGCTTGAGTCCATAGATGGACCTATGAAGCTTACACACTTTATGAATGTCATCTTTAGACGTAAAGCCTTCAGGTTGATCCATATAAAGGTCTTCCTCAAGGTTGCCATTCAGAAAGGCAGTCTTTACGTCCATTTGCCATATCTCATAATCATAGTGAGCAGCTATAGCAAATAATATCCAAATAGATTTAACCATGGCAACAGGAGAGAACGTATCTTCATAGTCAATGCCCTCTCTTTGCTTATAGCCCTTTGCCACCAACCTTGCTTTGTAGGTTTCTATTTTACCATCTGAACCTATCTTTTTCTTGAAGACCCATTTGTTTCCAATTGGTCTAATACCAGGTGGAGGGTCAACGAGAGTCCAGACTTGATTGGTATACATAGAGTCAATCTCGGATTCCATGGCTTCTTGCCATTGCTTTGAGTCAACATTTGACATTGCTTCATTATAACTAGAAGGATCATACAGGTTTTCATTGTCACCAAGGAGATTTAACTCCCCAAGGCTTTCATGACACAAACCATACCTCTTGGGAAGTATCCGGATCCTACTAGAAATTCTTGGAGTTTGTGTTATAGTTGGTTCAGGAAGTTGTTCAATGGGAAATGGAGTGTTAGTTTGTGGCTTGTTGGACACTTCCTTGAGTTCTACCATTTGCTCAACATTTCCATCAAGGACGTAGTCCCTTTCAAGGAAAGTGGCATTCCTGCTAACAAACACCTTTTGTTCTTCAGGTTGATAGAAATAATATCCTAAACTATCTTTAGGATATCCCACAAATAAACACTTGCTTGATCTAGCTTCAAGCTTGCCTGCTTCTAGTCTTTTGACATAAGCTGGACAACCCCAAATCTTAATATGATTGAGACTTGGTTTCTTCCCATGCCACATCTCATATGGTGTAAGAGGGACGGACTTGGAAGGCACTTTATTCAACAAATAAATTGCTGTTTGAAGTGCATATCCCCAAAAGGATATAGGTAAATCAGTATAGCTCATCATGGAACGAACCATGTCTAACAAAGTTCGATTTCTCCTTTCAGAGACACCATTGAGTTGTGGTGTTCCAGGAGGAGCTAATGAAGAAACAATACCTTCTTGTTTGAGATAATCAATAAACTCATTGCTTAAGTATTCGCCTCCTCGATCAGATCTTAGAGCCTTAATACTTCTGTCGGTTTGTTTCTCAACTTCATTCTTAAATTCTTTGAACTTTTCAAAGGCTTCAGATTTGTTCTTCATAAGGTATAAATAACCAAACCGAGAATAATCATCGGTAAAGGTTATGAAGTATGAGAATCCACCTCTGCTAATAGTGGACATGGGACCACATACATCGGTATGTATTAGGCCTAGGAGTTCTTTAACTCTTGTTCTTTGTCCACCATAATGTGACTTGGTCATTTTTCCTTTTAGACAAGACTCACAAGTAGGCATAGGATCAGATCCTAATGACTCTAAGTATCCATTTTTGGATAATTTGTGAATTCTATCTTGGCTAATATGACCAAGTTTAAGGTGCCACATCTTAATGGGGTTAACCGTTTCTCGAGTTCTCTTAGATCCCAAAGCATTTTCCTTCATACAGTTAATACTACCATCTAAAGCTAGATGAAAGAGACCATCAATAATATTAGCATGACATATCATGCGTTCATTAATAGATACAAAACCACTTAGTTTATCAAAAACTACTCTATAACCATCCTTCAAAAGCATGGAGATGGAGATAAGGTTCTTTATACATATAGGAAGATAAAGACAATTATTTAACTCCAATGTATCTCCTGATGGTAACTTCAAAATATAAGTCCCCACGGCTTTGGCATCAACTCTTGTGCCATTTCCTACACGTAGGGAAATTTCTCCAGCTTTAAGCTTCCTTGCTCCCACTAGGTCCTGCAACGAAGTGCAAACATGGTGGGATGCACCTGAATCAATTATCCAAGTGGAAGTATTATTAACTGTAAATATTGATTCAATCACATTGATCATACCTTCTGTTGAAGACTTGTTCTTCAAGGATGCAAGATAAGCTTTGCAATTCCTCTTCCAGTGCCCATCTTTGTTGCAAAAGAAACAAATACCTTTTGGTTCCTTTTGTTCCTTCTTCTTCTTCTTTTGGACTACTCCCTTAGGCTTTATCACTTGTTTCTTCTTCCCTTTGCCTTTACATTTGGACTTACTAGATGAAGAAGAAGCGATAATAGCCGCACTCCCCTCTCTTTCTTAATTTGCTTCTCAGTTGTTACCAGCATATTGAGAAGATCAGAAAGAGTATGATCCATTTGTTGCATATTATAGTTCATTATGAACTGAGAAAATGAATCATCTAGGGAGGAAAGAAGAAGATCTTGAGCTAGCTCCGCATCAAGTGCAAATCCAAGGTCTTGAATTTGCTCAATAAAGCCTATCATTTTTAGACCATGTTGATGAACAGGTGCACCCCTCACATGCTTTGTCTTAACAAGCTCATTGACTACTGTGAAGCGCACATTTCTATTTCTCTCACCAAACAATTCAGTGAGATGAAGTAATATAGAACTGGCGCTATCCATATTCTCATGTTGCTTCTGAAGTTGTGAGTTCATGGATGCAAGCATAACACATTTAGCTTGCGTGTCATCATCCTTATGCTTTTGATAAGCAACACGTTGCTCATCGGTTGCATCTTGAGCCAATGGAGTGTGAGGAGGTGCATTTTGTAAGACATAAGCGATCTTATCGAATGTCAATACAATTTTCAAATTGCGGAGCCAGTCATTGAAGTTTGGGCCCTCAAGACGATTTTCATTGAGAATTTTGGTGATAGGATGTCCTGACATATTGCAGTCTACATAACATAAAATAAAAGAAGTGAGATTGATTTTAAAACCAAGTGACTCGGGTCTTAAGAATCAAATGACACCCTCTCACTATTTTAACAAATTCCAAATCCCTCAAAGGAATTCGAGAGTATAAATTAAAACTCTTAGTGAGTATGGAAGACTCATTTTCATTAAGCCAACCGCATCATAATAGAACTATAAGTCAACTTAATTTCCATGAGAGGATACTCTTATCCAATCACATCAAATGTGAATATCCATAACTTTGGCCTCTAAAGTAATTAAGTCTCACCATAATAGGATATTGATAAATTACTCTAGTTAAGCTATACCCAACATCTCATGTAAGTATAGAGATCAAAAATTAAATCTCATCATAATAAAATATTGACCAAGATTTGTCCCTACCTTACAACATCAAATGTTGAATAACCTCTCTTTAATGCTCCTAGCAAGAAATACCTCCGTTCGGAATGATATTCACATGCAAGAACATCTACTAGGAGATTACAATGTTGGAAGGCCACAAAGAAGCATTCATAATGACTTCTTCGTTTTTCAACTTAATATCACTTTGAGGGAATTTTAAGGTCTCATCTTTAATAATCTTATTAATAACAATCACATTGCATTTGCTTTGATCCTATTGCAATCACACATTCATTATACTTGATCTATAATAAAATACTCCCACTAATTGTTTTCAGAAAAACAATTTGATTTCATCAAAAACATTTTTCAAATGGAATCATGGGAAATATAAAATTACTTAATCAAGTGCAATGAACATACAATTATAATAGGTCACATAGGATGATTATGGACTTGTTGTTTGATCCAACATGAGCCAATATGTTGGATCAAGGTCATGTTTGGGTGGTTGATTTTAATTACGCGTAACGATTACGAAAATTAAATAACTAAGCTAAGCTATTACACTTTGCACTTGAACTTCTTTCAAGGCTAGATGACTTCAAACTTCTTCTTTGAATCATCCTCACGTGCCTCCATCTTCTATTACAAGAGTGGATAAGGGGCATACAAGCTCCCATTTAAATTTAATCAAACTTGAATAAATTAAATAAGCTACTTAGTTACACAACCAAATGAATTAACTAAATTAATTACATAACCCAAATGAATTAACTACTTTAATTACATAACCACATTTATTCAAAATGAATAGTCGGCCAATCTCATGCTCAATTATATTAGGCCATAGTCCATAATCATCCTTTAATTAACCAAGATTAATAAGGTTAATTAAACAAGCATAATTAACTTATTCAAAATAAATTAACCACTAAATTACTTTAATTTAATGCAAGTAAATTAATTGAGTGATTTAGGGGATGATGTCTTACATCATGCAACACTAACTTTTGGTGAGTAATTTAGGGGATGATGTCTCACATCACTTTTGATGAGTGATTTAGGGGATGATGTCTTACATCATGCAACACCAACTTTTGGTGAGTAATTTAGGGGATGATGTCTCTCATCATGCATCACCAACTTTTGGTGAGTGATTTAGGGAGACATGTCTTTTATCTCATAATTTAGGGAGACATGTCTTTTATCTCATTCCAACTTTTGGTGAGTAATTTAGAGAAACTAATAGTAAAGATGACTAACTCTACCAACCTTTTGGTGAGGGAAACATGGAAATGATTTTATGTCATCATTAACTATTAGGTAAATTTGAATTCATGAATTTATGGATCAAAAGTGAAAAACAAACACCATGAAAAATTAGCTAGTTCATAACTAGATTAGACATGTTCCAAAGCTGGAAATAAAATTTCAGCTTTGTGTTCTTCCATTGAACACTTGTTTACTTCATCTTTGAAGCCAAAAATCATGCATACCCTAAAGCATATATAATCCAACATGTTTCTAAGATTAACACCTTAATTAAGAAACATATAGAACCCCTTAATACATTCTTATATGCATCAAAGTTTCATAAAACTTAAACCACTTCTAACATGTAATTTCTAGAAACTTTTCTTGCTATCATAAAATCTACCTTGCATCACATGCTTCATAACTTTTATGATAAAAGCAAATTTTATGATCTAAATTACATATTACTCTAAGCTTAAGAAAATCACATCAACCAACATACTTAGCCATGTTTATAACATACCAAAATTAAGCCAATGGCTTTGATACCAATTGAATGAATGGATGGATTTCAAAACTTTTTAATTAGTGCGGAATTAGTTTAACCATTAAACTACTAACTAAACATAAAATCCATTCCTTTAACCCATGATCTTGGCTTATTGTGATATGTATATAAACATAGCATGCATAGTAAGGAAGAACAAAGAGGGAGTTTGTGTTCTACTCACCCTTGGAGCGTGATTTTAATCCGATCCAAGTGAACCACCAAAGTTCCTCTCCTTGATCTCTCCTTGTGTGTGTTTCCTCCACCTTGAAGCACCTTGGATTAAGAACTCCTTCTTGTACTCCTTCTTGTGCTTGTAATCTTCTCTTTGATGTAACAAGTAAAGCCACAAAAGGATATGGCCTCTAAGGATCTTCACCAAGTGAATCAAGAGATGAAGAAAGATGAAAGAAAAGAAGAAATTATGCAAGTGTTCTTCTTTCCTTTAATTTTGTAATGGACCAAGAAAGAACTCTTTCTCTCTCTCTCTCTCAAATCTGAAAATAATAGTGTGTAGACACACTTATTCTCTTTGTCCATGCTTTCACTTTTATATAATAGGAAATAACTCCAATTACTAAAAGAAAATATTGACTTTCATAAAGCCAATATTTTGGCTGGTCCATACTTGTTATTGGGCACTAAAAATGTGTCTTGGGCTTTCATTTAAATCTCATTTAGTGAAGCCCAAGTCCACACGAAAAGCCCGACAATCGTTTAGGCCCAATAGGTTCGGTTTTACCCGAAAAACCTAATTATGTCCAAATAATAAATCTAATTAATTATTTGGTCATAACCAACTCTTGTTTAATCTTCTTCATATACAATCTCAAGGATCCACTTATATGGTGTGCGATCTCTTAGGTTCTAATTAACAAGGCAGTGAAGTTTATAGAAACCATTCTATTTTGTTTACGAATCAAAAACTCCATTTTTGATTCTCCCTTGTTATTAGGATTATAAATGTTTATTAATCCTTGGGGACTTCACAAGTCATGAGTGACGTCTTGCAACATATCATGACTACCCTAGTTAATGTAGAATGACAAAGAACCTATTCAATTGGAATTACAATACAATACGGTCCTTCTCTAACACTATGTTCTAAATCACATCATCGGGGTATGAAATTGATATGTCAATCCCCTAATGTGATTTTCATTCTTATGTGATTCTTAGAATGTGATTAAAAACTCCTTTTTAATCTCATTCAATGCTTTGGCCAAAGACTCATTGAATCACATCTTTGAACATACACCTTATTTACTTAAGGATAGAGATTCCTTATTGTACACTCACATGTCTCCATGACCGAATTGATTATACCAATGAATGCATCTATTATATCCATTAAGGGACACAATGTTATTGCATCATCAAGAGATAATCCATTCACTCATAAGACAACTATGGTGTCTCAGGTCAAAGGACTAATTTGTATTATTGCAATTTAGAGTTCAAGTTTGACATGTAAGTAAGACTCCATACAAGAACTCTAATGATCGCGTTCAGTGTACTCTTTAAGTTAAGAGCACCCACATACTTGTATTAGTGTCTCTACACAAATGACAAGAGACATATCATCCTCCATATTGAGCATACATAGTATGTGCTAGTCTTTCCGGATTATCAATGTCCAAGTGATAATCCTATGACTAGGAACCTTTTAGGATAAGAGTGTGAAAGAGTAAAGGTCTCACACATCTAACTCTTTAGATTACTTTCTCTTTAACTCATATTCCTTGGACCTTGTTCAATCAAATATTAAATATAAGCAATGAACAATAAACTTGCCCTTTTGAATAATAATAATTACAATAATAATTACATCAAAATGATTGTTTTAGGACACAATTTCTTCATGGCAATCCTGGAGAACCGCAATGGCGCTTAACAGGATTCTATGGGTATGCACAAACTGGGGACCGAGACCGTTCATGGGAGTTGTTATGGAATTTGAGCGATCTGGATTCACTCCCGTGGGTGGTAATCGGTGATTTTAATGAGATCTTAAACAGTAGTGAGAAGATTGATGGTCCAATTAGGGCAGAAAGGCAAATGCGAGGATTTTGTGACGCTCTCAGATATGGGGCAATGTGCTATATCTGTTCTTATGGGCCAATGTGTACTTGGTGGAATTCTGAAATGCAACTGCGTTTGGATAGGGTTGTGTGTACTCCGTCATGGTGCGACATATTTAGCCATGCTAGGGTCCGCAATCTTCCTCTTAGCGACTCAGATCATGTTCCCATTCTGCTGCAGGCGAGTATAGTTCCTATAATTCAACGCCCGCGTCACCATCGTTTCAAATTTGAGGCGTATTGGGTGCATGTTGAGTGTGATGGGGTGGTTTAGGAAGCCTGGAATACTGATGTTACTAGAACGCTGATGTTCTATGTTACGAAAAAAATCATGCATACTCGTTTGAGCTTGGACCGTTGGCAGAAGCAAACTTTCCGAGCCCGGCAACTGAGTATGCTCGGTATCCGGTCTCGTATGGAGGAGCTGATGGATGTTCCAATTTCAGAGGTTGTCCAGTTTGAGAAGAAAGCCTTGTTAGATCGTCTCCAGGTTTTACTGTCTCAGGAGGAGGTTTTTTGGCGACAAAGGTCTAGAATAACTTGGCTCAAAGAAGGGGATCGCAATACCAATTTTTTCCATCGTAAAGCATCGAATAGGCAACGTAAAAATATGTTGCAGGGGCTTTATGATGAAGAAGGAAATTGGTGTGAGGATGACAAAGGCATGGAAGACATTGTTACCTCATATTCCTCTAAGATGTTTATGGCTCAGGATTTAGATTATGAGGGAGTAACTACGACTCTTGCTGCAATATAGCCTTGTGTGACTTCTGAGATGAACAGTCAGTTATGTGCTCCATATAGTCAGGAAGAGATCAAGGGTGCTTTGTTTCAAATATACCCCACTAAGTCACTAGGCCCGGATGGTATGCCACCTTTATTTTTTCAACATTATTGGGATGTGATTGGAGAAGATGTTACTCTTGCGATACAAAGCTTTTTGCAATCAGGTCAGCTGCTAAGGCAAATTAACTTCACTCATATTTGTCTTATTCTGAAAGTTAACAACCCATAGAAAATATCAGACTTGAGACCAATTGCACTTTCTAATGTCATTTATAAGCTTTGTTCTAAGGTGGTGGCTAATCGTCTGAAGCTCATTCTGCCTCATGTCATATCTCCCTTCCAAAGTGCTTTTGTTCCCGGTCGTTTGATCACTAACAATATCTTGGTGGCCAATGAGATAGCTCGTTTTGTCCATAATAAGAGAGAGGGCAGCGAGGGCTTCATGGCTTTAAAGTTGGATCTTAGCAAGGCCTATTACAGAATGGAGTGGTCTTTTCTCAAGCAAGTCCTTCTTCATTTTGGATTTGCTCATGATTGGATTGAGATGGTTGTGCAATGTGTAAATTTAGTTCGATATTCTTTTCTAGTTCGGGGTAAGCCTCAGGGACATGTTGTTCCAAGTCGGGGGTTGAGACAAGGTGACCCATTGTCTCCTTACTTGTTTCTCTTAGGGGCAAAAAGTTTTTCTGCCTTGCTCCAGCAGAAACAGGAGCTCAGACTTCTTCCAGGATTAGAGGTTTATGATTCTGCTCCATCTGTTAATCATCTTTTATTCGAAGACAACAATATGTTATATGCTCAAGCATCATTGGAGGCTTGCTATGAAATACAGGATGTTATAGAAACCTTTGGAAGAGCATCCGGACAGCTGGTTAATTTTAATAAAAGTTCAATTTTTTTAGTAAGAATGTCTCGAAGGTGTTGAAGGAAGAAGTGTCTGAGTTGTTGGGTGTGGAGGTGGTAGCTTCACATGAGAAATATCTTGGTCTGCCCACTTATGTAGGGAGGAAGAAGACCACCACGTTCCAATATATCAAGGATAACTTGGCTAAGAAACTTGAGGCTTAGCAATGGAAGATGTTGAGTGGAGCAGGGAAAGACATTCTAATTCGGGTTGTTGCTCAAGCGTTGCCTTCCTATGCCATGAGTGTGTTCCAGTTGACTAAAAATTTTTGTGGTGATTTAGAACAAATGTGTGCTAGATTTTGGTGGGGTTCAACTCTTGACAAGAAGAAGATTCATTGGAAGACATGGAAAGCGTTATGTAACCCAAAAGTGGAGGGTGGACTAAGGTTCAGAAGCATATCAAATTTTAATTCGGCCATGTTAGCTAAACAAGCTTGGAGGGTGGTTACTAACCCATCTTCACTTATTGCTCGAATGTATAAAGAAAAATACTTTCCACATGGCTCTTTCTGGACTGCTGCTTCCCATTCTTTCTCCATCTTTCTCTTGGCGAAGTATATTCTCAACAAAGGATTTGTTGACAGAAGGTGCTTATTGGCAAGTGGGTTGTGGTACGTCAGTGAACATTTGGTTGGCTTCTTGGGTTCCGGAATTGCCAGAGGGGAAACCTGCGAGGAGTAGTCCGGCGGTGGAGGAGGTTACTATGGTTAGTGATCTCATATCTTCTATAGGTGCTTGGGATGAGGCTTTGATCAAAAGATTGTTTCCTATAGGGGAGGTCGAAGCAATCCTACATATTCCTCTCAGTTTGAGAATGGTCTCTGATAGGTTAGTATGGAAACTTGAGCGTAATGGTCAGTTTTCAGTCAAGTCTGCTTATCGATTTTTTTTCTCCACGTCTCCAAGTTGTAGACCGTTTGAATTGATGGTAAATAGAGGTTTTTGGAAGAAGTTGGGGAAGGTCTTGATTCCTAATGCAGCCAAGATCTTTATCTGGAGAGTGTGCCACAATATTTTACCCTCTCTAGAACGACTAGCTTCAAAGTGAGTTGAGTTGGAGTCTCAAACGTGCTTGTTGTGCTGTCAGGGGGAGGAATCTACATTGCATATTTGTAGGGACTGCCCTTACACACAAGAAGTACTAAAGCAAAATGGTATGCTGCGACAGGTTTGCTATCATCCTTAATCGAATAATTTGAGCCTACTCTTTTGGTTGAGCTTTTGTGCAAGTCGACTGTCCCTAAGTGATTTGGGTGAGTTATTTAGTTGTTTGTGGAGCATTTGGAGAGAGAGGAATTCTCGGGCTTGGGAAGATAAGGCTAGTTTGGCCTGTGATGTGATCATAAAGTCGGTGTCTAAACTTGAGGAGTTTAGGTTTCATAATTCCAAGTCTCAGAGTAACGGCTTTCAGAGAGGCAGGGTAGCAAAATGGGTGGCTCCTCCGACAGGTATGTGTAAGATTAATGTAGATGGTTCTTTCCTTCACGAAACTAGAACTGGAGGCTTCGGTTTTGTTGTTAGAGATTCAAATGGGACTATGCTGGGCGGTGGAGTAGGTAGCCTGAGGGGCTTAATTTCAGCAGAACATGCTGAGGTGCAGGCTTGCATGCATGCAACTAGTTCAGTTTGCAGCAGAACATGGATTCACTCCGGCTATTTTGGAAACAGATGCTATGGAGGTTCAAAGGCAACTTGGATCGCTCTCCACTACCAATACCTCTGTACTTGGTCGGTTGTATGAAGATCTGAGCTTGATGTTGGAGAACTTGGGTAATGTGACAACAGCTTATGCTAATAGGAAGGCAAACATGGTTGCCCATCTGATGAGTGCACATTTTTTTTTTTGAAATAATGGAATTCCATTGATAATAATCTCAAGCCAAGAAGGCCATTACATACCCATCCGCTGACACATAACAATGGCCAGACAAGAATTCGTGGAGGAGCCACAGTGGCACATAGGATAGACCAACTATATTCGAACTTATCGCTCACTTATTTAAAGTGAGCCTATAACTATGAACAAATCTCGCATAGTAATAGGCTAGTTTAAACAAAACTAATTAAAAAAATGGGTATAAAACCCACTGCTCATTCTGGACCCAAGAGAGCCCGGCCCAGAACTTGATTGCAGTGCTGCAGTCACAGCCCGCGGCCCAAGAAGCCCAAGAAACCACCAGCATGCTATCCCTTGCCCCCGGAGTCGCCGACGGCCATTCACCCCGCCATGATTTGCCCACTGCCATAATCAACGGTAAGTTCGCCGTCCTCCCCGTCAAAGCCAACGAAAGCTGAGCTCGACTAGGGGCCAAAAAACGGCACCCTTGCCTCACTAATCTGGGTGTCCAGATACAGCTATGAACCTGATCCCATGATTCGCCTCCGATAGCCCGCTCTGCCGACCGCAGCAGTCCCACCGCAATAGCACGTAGTGGCGCGCCTCCATCCTTCATATTGACCTCCAGTCCGATCAGGTCAAAACTCAAGGACCCCAGATCCACACCTCCGCCATAATCAGTGGCATCGACAACTCCGTTGGCTCCACCACATACTAGCACACCGATCCCAGCCATTGTAGGAGGCAACCCGGACAAGGAAATCGGGTCACCATCGTGAATGAATCGTTTCCCCCTTTCACCGCCGTCCTGGCTTTCTCCAGCCCACAGTACCAGGGCCTTAGGACCACCGCCACAATAACCGATAGGGATTAGATGTTTCCAAAATAGATTAAGTGAAGGGCAAAGGCGCCCTGAGATTTGGAACCGGCCGGAGCCGCTATGCGCCTCGCCGGCAAGAGGGGGCGGGGTTAGAGTCAACGCGAGAGGAGGCGCTGCTTGGGAGAATAGGGTTTTCATCGTATTCATAAATTTTTTCTGATGAGTGCACATGGGAATACTTTGGTGCAGGATACCTTTTATTTTTCTACTCCTAATTTTCTTATGGCTTCTGTAGCAGCTGATGTCTCTTCTATGTAATCATTTTTTTATCAATAAAGGGCTGACCTATAAGCATTCAAAAAAAATGAAAATGAGAACAAGCTTACCAATACTCGATCGAAGCAGAAAAAAGAACACCAATTTTCATATATTGGGCTCTTTGTCGAGGTCAGCTTAAAGGACTTACCAATATCCTCCAGTTTACCTCATCTTGGGCTATCAAAAGCCCAAATCCAAAAATTTACAAAGTCATCACATAAGGGAAGCCCAGTATTTGCGTGGGCAAGTCCAAGTGTCCTATACTCGATCGCAACTCTCTTATTTCCGCAGCTGCCTCTCTCTCTCGTAAAGCACAAAGCTTCAACCAAACAACTTTCTAGGGCTTCAATCTTCCATCACCATGTACAGAACTGCAGCTTCGCGAGTCAGGTCGCTTAAGGTCAGTCCTCCAAATCCCTCACCTTCTCTTCTCTTTCCGAGAATCTGTAAATCACGTCGGAGATTGAATTTGCGGCCGCAAGATCTGATTTTGACTCTTAACGATTTTCATTTTGATGCATCTTGGTGTATATAGCTTTTACTGGATATGAATTTATTAGTTACTGCGAATTTTGTTGCGTTCTAGTAATGGATAGATTTTGTTTGTAGTTTCGGGAATAGGATTGCTTTCCTGTTTTTAATGGAGTTGGTTTTTGGTTGCTGGAAGATTGGAGGAATAAGATAGCTAATTTATGATTGTCGAAATGTGATAAAACCAAATCTAGGTTTGATTCAATGTAGTAGTGTGTTTGTGTCTAATTTCTATTGCTGGAGGCATCATAGGTTACCGGATATTATAGTAATTTGTTGTGCATAAGAAGTGTGCAACGTATTGTTCGAGTTTTTGAAGAAATGAATTTTAATCATGGAGCAATTTTGGGCAGTTAGTAATACAGAGCATTTCTGTTCTTTATCATATGCATCCTGATGATGATGGTTTAATGACGTACTGTTTATTCTCTGAGTAGGGCCGTGTGGGCACCACCAGGTATGCGTCGGTAACTGCAGCTGCTACAAAGCCAGCCTCAGGGGGTATCTTTAGCTGGCTGACCGGGGAAAAGTCCAGTGCGCTTCCTCGTCTGGAAACCCCATTAGCAGGTGTGAACCTCCCTCCTCCACTACCTGATTACGTGGAACCGAGCAAGACTAAGGTTACAAAGCTCTCCAATGGTGTCAGAATAGCTTCAGAAAAGTCACCGGTATGTAAGAGTGTTTTGTTGTAGCTATTCAAATTTGTTTAGGTACTCCTGTCATACGGTTCGATCCTGTTTGATTTTTTTTTTCCTCATTTGGTTTTAACTACTATTATATCTGTTGTCTGTAAATCAGAGTCCTGCAGCCTCCATTGGATTATATGTTAATTGTGGTTCCATTTATGAGACTCCAGTAACGAGTGGGGCTTCACACTTGTTAGAAAGGCTGGCCTTTAAGAGTACAACCAACCGGAGCCAATTGCGCATTGTTAGAGAAGTGGAAGCAATTGGTGGTAACATTGGAGCCAGTGCCTCTAGGGAACAAATGGGATACACTTTCGATGCTCTTAAAACCTATGTTCCTCAGATGGTGGAATTGCTTGTTGACTCTGTGAGAAATCCTGCCTTCTTGGAATGGGAGGTCAAAGAGGAGGTAAAAGAATTCTGAGGAACAAATATACACCATTTATAGGATTTTTTGGACAAATATTCTGTTTCATTATTCAAGTTTGTTTTCAGTGTGCCTATTTTTTGCTAAAAGGTGAAATTTGGGTTGATGGAAGGTTTGAGTTGTTTACTTTTCTATTTCTCATTTCTGAAAATAAGAACAGCAATAATTACGTATTTGACCAATGATTATGTTCTATAATAGAAGGCTATTGAGTTTGGTCAAATTTTATCGTGTTTGTGTTCGTTGAAGTTAGTTTATAAGTTCTTAGAGAAGTTTGCTCCAAACTCTTTTTCTATGTTCACAAATGCACTCAAAACACATTTGTAGGGTTAGTCTCTGCACTTGCCAATTTGTTGTGGGTTTCTGTAATTGTTCATCCATGCTATATCTTTCTAATGAGTAAAATTTATGTTTATTCAGCTGGAAAAGGTGCGGGCAGAAATTGCTGACCTTTCTAAAAATCCTCAAGGCTTACTCTTGGAGAGGATTCATTCGGCTGGTTTTTCTGGAGCTTTGAGAAATCCTCTTTTGGCTTCTGAAGACGCACTGAACAGATTGGATAGCAGCATCCTTGAGGAATTTGTTGCTGTAAGATTATTCAAATACATCATAGACCTCTTTCTTGTTTACGTTTTTAAATAATGTCTGTGTCTTTCCTTCTTTTACGTGAGATTTGTGACTGATATGATTGATGTTGGAATTTCAGGAGAATTATACTGCTCCTCGGATAGTTCTTGCAGCATCTGGGGTTGACCATGAGGAGCTTTTATCTATTGCAGAACCACTTCTCTCTGACCTACCAAGTGTGCCCCTTGTTGGCGAGCCAAAATCTCAATATGTTGGAGGGGAGTATCGTACTCAAGGTGATACAAAGGTATGCTCCTCATATTTTGATTATCCAAAGAAAAAAAGTTTCTCATGCGTTGTTCAATTTTGCTGATACTCATCTACTTTACTCGTGAGCCAGGATGAGGCACATGTTGCTCTTGCTTTTGAAGTTCCTGGTGGTTGGCGTCAAGAGAAGCAAGCTATCATTTTGACTGTTCTCCAGGTGCCACATTTATTCTTGGAATATTGTAAAGATTTCATGCATTTCATCACGCCTTTCGGGAATCTTGTGCCTTTGCAATCATTTATCCTGTACAGAAGGCTGTAGAATCATCTTTTGTTTAATTTTTGAAATACCATTATAAAAACTGTCATTTGTACATGAGTGGTGATAACTTTTCTGTACTTCGCAGTTGCTTATGGGAGGAGGTGGCTCTTTCTCTGCCGGGGGTCCTGGAAAGGGGATGCACTCAAGGCTATGTGAGTCTACCTTAGTTATCTAGTTTATTGTTAAGTAGGTGTACTGCTTGGTTTCTTAAATTATAGTATTTGCTTTTTGTGCACATTTTAACCCTCAAACTGCTAGATGTACTTGATTCTTCAAGAATATATATATGTAAACATGTATAATTGTATAAATATTTTAATGGCATAATTTTTTATGAACTCTTTTTTTTTAGAACCAAAAAGGATCGCATGTTGGGCCACCAATGCAATCCAAGTATCTGAATTTCTGAATCATCCATTTATTAGGTTCCCATTATTAGATTTTCTTATGAAAAATATTAACCAATTGGACACCATCTAGTCATCTGACTAGAATCACATAAATAGAAGAATAGTCTCCTACTAACACTATAAGGTCATAATGATAATTGAGTTTTGAATCAATTCCAGATTTTTCTGATTTGTTGAGGGATTAGTTTTAATCGTAGATCTAGAACGTAGATGGTCTGGATGATAGGCCCACATTGTGAGGTGGCCCAGCATTGCAATCCTTTTTGAATTTGATCAAAAGGGATCCCTGTTAGAAGGGTCTTTTATAGAAATATACAAATGTATGATCACATGCATGATTATTCTTGTTTATTTGGAAAGTTACATTTATCTATACTGATTATTACCTTTATTTGGCAACAGATCTCCGTGTCTTGAATAATCATCAGGAGATTCAAAATTTTACTGCATTCAACAGCCTCTTTAATGATTCTGGATTGTTTGGAATTTATGCTAGCACTGTAAGACTCTCGCTTCGGCTCTCAATTTTTGTAGCTTGCATTCTGTTTGATATACTGCCAGGGTAGTGTCTGTGCATGTGGGAGTGACAGGAGATAGGTCTATAATGTGATCTATTGAGCAATTAGGGGTTTCGAAAGGTTGAAACTAGCAATTGAGCCACTATTATGATTTATGAAGAAGGAAAAAGTGTTGGAATATCATTTCGAACTTTTATTTGGCTCAGAATCATGGAAGTAGTCTAGAGGGGATTTTCAAATTTGCTGTATGCAATAGTATGCTTATAATTGCCAGGTGGCTTGGTAAAGATGTTTAATTAGATTAACTATTATTGGAAAATGATTATGACATCTTGCTATTTTTGGATGTAGGGCTCTGGGTTTGCATCACAGGCAGTTGAAATAGCAGCAAAAGAGTTACTTTCAATTGCCACACCTGGACAAGGTTTGCTTTGCATATATCTTCTTTTCATTCTTGTCCGTGGAAGATTTCTGATATAAGCCTGGTTGCTTTCTTTTTGTTCTTGCTTGCAGTTTCGGATGTAGAGCTTAAACGTGCTAAAGAGTCCACAAAGGCTGCAGTTTTGATGAATCTAGAATCTAGAGTATGCTTCTGTCGAACCACACTGCACACCCATTCAGAAGCTTATTTCTTGTTATGCTTGTTATGTCTTGACTTCGTGTTCTCTTATGTTTTCTTTGTGTAACTAGTCCAGTTGATTATACCACTATAAAAACAAGACATTTTTGTATAATTATCATACTTTTTTTCAAGGGTTACATTGGTTTATTTTTTCCCCTCTTTATTGCAGATGATTGCATCAGAAGATATAGGAAGGCAAGTTCTGACATATGGCGAGAGGTAGGCAATTTCTTGTTGGAATTTTTCTTTCCTCATACAGTGTGTCCTTGCTCAAATAGTAATAATTTTACATTATTTTGGTGGTATGAAATTGTTAGGCTTTGGGTGGCACTTTTATTGTATAGTAGAACTTTTAATATCTCAAGTACAGCAGTTCTCATGGGTGCTAAGGTTACATGTTATACTTTGGCAGGAAACCTGTGGAGGATTTCTTAACGACAGTAGAAGGAGTGACTTTGAAAGATATTACTACAGCTGCCCAACAGATTATATCTTCACCTCTAACAATGGCATCATATGGGAATGGTAAATTTCAAATTGGCTTGTCTGGTCTTTGATATTTTTAGAAATTGATTGAATATTTTTAGAAATTGATTGAATAGTGAGATAATCGTTCCTTTTTTCTTTTGTCTTTTCTTTTTTTCATGGCAGTTGTAAATGTCCCAAGCTACGATTCAGTTAACAGAATCTTCCATGCAAAATGAGCGGATCTTCATATCGAGCTTGCTGCTGCCTGTAATTTTTTGAATCAAATGGGTTATTTATAACTTCCAAACGTTGTTGGCCTTTTCGGCCTCGTTGAAATAAAATTTTGAGGGGGAAGTTGATTTCATCCACATTGCCTGTATCAATATTCATTCTGGCAATTCCATTTTGTTTTCTCCCTCTGGGAGAGATTCTTGCTTTTCTGATCTTAATATTTGTCAAAACCTTTCAGGGGTTGGAACTTGTGAGTTTGTGCTCATGAGTCATGAGTATGAAAATGAAATCCATAATGGGTGAGGTTAACCCTGGAATACATTAACTTAGCAAGAACCTAGGCAATTGTTATTATTATTTTGTCTTCGTTAGATATTTTGGGGAAAAGGGGGATTTCTTTTGTGTGGTGAGTAATACCACTGGACCTATCCTCTACAATTAAATCTTGAGTAATCCCATTTTCATTTCTTCTTTTTTATTTTCAAGTTCTCAAATTGCTGTAAAAAATTCAGGTTTGTTCATGTAATAATGTATTTATCTTTGAAATAAGATGTATGGTCATTCACGTATTTGATTTGCAGTTAATTGCCTCGAAAGAGCAAGGAATTTCTTGTTGGAGCTAATTACTGCATTGGTTGCAATTGGGAGATTTATGGTTTGGTGTCCCAACAGATTTTCTAATTCCGTCTTGCGTGTGATTATTATTGAAGGGGCTTATGTCTTAGAAGAGGTCGGGATGATTTACAAGTGACTTATATGCATAGACCAATATCCAAAAACAAAAGGACCTGTAAGATCCTCAAGTGAACCAGACTTTGGATTCAAATTCTGAGATTTTGATTCATGTTGTTCAGCATGGGTCTTGTATACAGTTTCAGCCGTGCAGTTTGATTCTGGTCTTTGTTTGGCTCTCAGTCCTATGGTCACAAATATTTCTGCTCCCTGACAGTATTCACTTCAACCAAAGTGACCTTAACCTTGTAGTAGGGGTCTGTTACTGACAGTGTCTGTCTTCTTATTGTGGCAGAAATCACCTAGAGTGCTTCTTGTTGCCCCAAATCTGGGTAAAAATAGTTGTTGATATTCAAGTTTTGTCAAGTGCATTGCCTCTAACTTCGATTGCACATGCTTCTCGTTCAACGAATAGTGCAGCTTATAGTTAGGCTTTTGATTCTAACGTTCACCTTGAGTGGTGTACTCATGTTCTAGATTAGTAGTTATGCTTTTGACTTATGACATTCCAGATAGGATTTAGTGCACTTGCACCAACAAAAATGAACAATTAGATAACTTAAAAGTATATATTTTTATTATTAAAAAAAATTGTTTATAAATATCAACAACTGAAATTTGTTAAATTTACTGATTCACTTGCATCGTTGGTGTATTGAAGAATTTTCTTTATGCTTAAGTTGTTTTAGGTGATGGCCGTAGGGACTAGCGTTACTAATGATTAATGATTCAGATGATTATATAATTTTAAATAAATTATGTTTTTACATTTATCGTGCTTAAACGTTTGTAACATTTTTTATTTATACTATTTATACTATCTATACTATTATTAAAAGAAGAGACTTTGTTAGCCAAAATCAAAAATTTTGACAAAAATGACCTTAAGAGATTAAAATACTTTGAGAATTAATTAAATCACAAGGGCTATTACGAAAATTACAAATTATATTTTTATTAATAAAAATAAACAAAATAAATCTCACAACTCACTTTTCTCTCCCACTAACTTCTCTCTGCAATAACCGTTTTCTTCCATTATCTTTTCTTTTATATTTTCTGAAAAAAAAAAAAAAAATTTACTTGCACATGCAGAGCATGTGTGGAGGAAGGCTAGTATTATTTAAGATAAGAGGGGTTTGGCTCTGAAAATTGAATTTTATTTACGAAAATAATTTTGAAAGATCAAAAGAATTTGGAAATTAATTCAACTATCATGGCTATCAAAGACGGAGCTATCCTTTGCAGTGGTCCTTTGTCGACGGATTTGGCAGGCTCGTAATGAAGAACTCTTCCAACATAAATTTGTCAGTGCACAGACTCAGATATCCCAGGTTCACTCTTTCTTATCTGACTTTGTTCTTACTACTGCTGTTCTCCCAAAGTTTGGTGGTCCTCCAGTGCAATCCCATTGGTCCAGGCCTTGTCTTCCTTTTCTCAAATTAAATGTAGATGGTGCAATTGATGATTTAGCAGGAAGGAGAGGCTTAGGTGCTGTTTTGAGGAATGAAAATGGTGAGTTGATGTTGGCTGTGTCTAAAGGCTTCATGGGAGGTTTTGGTGCCAAAGCTACGAAACTTTATGTTGCAGCTCTTGGGCTTCAAACTATCTCTCAAGCTGTCTTCCAAAATTCACAAATTATCTTAGAGATGGATGCTTTATTGGCAGTCAATGATCTCAAAGACGAGGAGCCAAACTGGTCTTTTGACGGTGCTTTAATTGAGGAGGTGAAGACTTTGTTTCACCTCTTCCCTTTAGTAATGTGTACATATTGCCTTAGGAAATGTAATCAGGCAGCGCACTCTAGGCACGCGCTTTTGTTTCCTGCATTTCATGTTTGGGTAGATAATGGACCACAATGACTATTCGATGTACTTATTGCTGATGTAACTATTTAATTGCTTAATACATGCAATGTTACCTTTCTCAAAAACACCATATTTACTTGACCCAACCATGGCTATCTGAGCATAACACTTCAGCAGTCCCCAACCCATGTACTGACAGTAACCACCACCATGAGACACCGCCGCCACCTGAGACTGGTTCTGGCAATCCCCACGCGCCGCCACTACGCCACAAAATACACCGCCAAAGTAACCTCAACCTCCCCAACCGGCCGCACCCTCTCCGTCGAGGTGACCCCGCCACCTCCCCTCCCCACCGACATCCGCGGCTACACTCTCCCCCGCCGCGACCTCGTCTGCAAAGCCACTCAAATCATCCTCCACCAATCCCGCTCCGCCACGTCGGACCCCTTCCTCGACCTCTCCGACTACCTCTCCTCGCTCTCCCTCTCCCTCACCCCCGCCGAGGCCTCCGAGATCCTCAAGTCTCTAAACGACCCCGACCTCGCCTTAAAATTCTTCCGATTCTGCCCCTCCCTTTCCCCCAAATTCCAACACGACGCCTTCACCTGCAACCGCCTCCTCCTCATCCTCTCCAAGTCCGCCGCCCCCGCCCGCTTCGACCTCGCCCGCTCGATCGTCTCCGACATGCACCGCTCCAACATACGCGGCAACATCTCCACCGTCAATCTCCTCATCGGCCTCTTCGGCAACACCGACGACCTGGAAACCGCCATGGGCCTGGTGAAGAAATGGAGCCTCAGCATGACCTCCTACACATACAAATGTCTAGTTCAGGCCTACTTGCGATCCTACAATTCCACCAAGGCCTTCCAGTCCTACATGGAAATGCGTCGCCATGGTCACAAATTGGACATTTACTCTTACAATATGCTGCTGCATGCACTTGCCAAAGACGAAAAGGTTTGCCGAATTTTCGGGGTTTTTGTAGTGCGTTTTGTTAGTGTTCTGATTATCTGATTAGTGATTTGACAGGTTGAGCAGGCACACAAGGTGTTTGAAGATATGAAGAGGAAGGATTGCGAGCCGGATGAGTTTACATACACAATCATGATCAGAATGAGTGGGAAATTGGGTAAAGGGGATGAGTGTCTGGCGTTTTTTCAGGACTTGTTGAACAAAGGTTGCAATTTGAATTTGATTGTTTATAATACCGTCATTCAGGCTCTTGCTAGGAGCAACATGGTTGATAAGGCGGTCCTTGTGTTTGCGAAAATGGTGGAAGCTGATTGTAGGCCGAATGAGTTTACTTACAGTGTGATTTTGAATCTTTTGGTTGCGCAAGGGCAGCTTGGTAGGTTAGATGAGGTGGTGGAGATGTCGAAGAGATATGTGACTAAGTCTATATATGCCTATCTTGTTAAGACGTTGAGCAAATTGGGTCATGATGATGAAGCCCACCGGCTGTTCTGCAACATGTGGAAATTCCATGACAAGGGGGATCGAGATGCGTACATGTCAATGTTAGAGAGTTTGTGTTCGGCAGGTAAAACCGCGGAGGCCATTGATATGTTGAGTAGCATTCATGAGAAAGGGGTATCCACTGACACTATGATGTATAACACAGTGTTGGCCGCGCTTGGGAGGTTGAAACAAATATCAAATCTTCATGAAGTGTATGAAAAGATGAAAAATGATGGCCCTGAACCGGATATATTTACCTACAACATTATGATTTCCAGCTTTGGTAGGGCTGGGAAGGTTGATGAGGCGATGACAATATTCGAACAGCTTGAGAACAGTGATTGTAAACCTGATATCGTATCTTACAATTCATTGATCAATTGCCTTGGGAAGAATGGTGATGTGGATGAAGCCCACATGAGGTTCAAGGAGATGCAGGAGAAAGGGTTCAGCCCTGATGTTGTCACCTACAGCACCCTAATCGAGTGCTTTGGCAAGACAGATAGGGTTGAAATGGCGTGCAGGTTGTTTGATGAGATGCTTGCTCAAGGCTGCTGTCCCAACATTGTCACCTACAACATCTTGCTTGATTGTCTTGAGAGGTGTGGGAGGACCGCCGAGGCGGTGGATTTGTATGCAAAACTAAAGCAGCAGGGTTTGACGCCGGATTGGATTACATATTCAGTGCTTGAACGACTGCAAAGTGGTTCTCATAGGAAATTCAGAGTTCGTAGGCAGAGTCCAATCACAGGTTGGGTTGTTAGCCCTATAAGGTGATGAAAGTGTGTTTGTTGTACAGCCAGAAAAGGTTGTGGTTGTACCCAATTTTGCATTCTTTGCTTCTTTGGAGCCATTTTTGAATTGCTGCCTAACATGTGGCCGCTACTGGGGTTCCTGAGAAACTTGCTTATACTGTTGTAACAATACGTTTAATTGATGGTCTGGTAGTTATTAAAAGACACACGAGTCTTGCAGTTTTAAGAAAAGTGAGATAGATTGTGCTTCAGTGCAACTTCTTTTTCAGCTGTCGCAAAGCTCAACCCTTTGGAACCGGTAAAGTAACTATCAGGAAACACAATGAGGGTGAAGATAAACTACAGTAAAGAAATATCAGTATCTCGGATGAAAGTTTCTCAAATGAACTAGTAAAGAACTAGTGCAAGGAAACGTGTATTGGAGCTTCTACTGTACAACATCAAATGGAAGTACGACCGAATCAAAAACCAAGAGATATTTGCTTCAAAATTGAATAACTCACATGACCAATGTTACTTTTCATAATTCTTCTAAGACTGCTGTCTATTACAAGCTACACCTCTATCAATGCCAAGTGAGGCCATATAACTGAATTTCAACAAGTTATTGCGGTAAATCACAATTGAAGTTCCAAACAAAACCGGTCGTGCACAAAATCAAGCTCACAACAACTGATCAACGCTTGACCCATTGGAAGCTCTTCCTTGCTTTTGCTTTTCCTGGTTTTTTCCTTTCCACAGCACGTGGGTCCCTAGTCAGGAAACCAGCTGCAAAGACAATTGAACTGGTTAAGCAAGAATGGATTTGTATGAAGAACCTGTGGATGAGAAGTTCATTTGACAGTTGTATGGAAGAGCAAATCAAGAATAACAAACAGACAAACGAAGGGGAGATATCTTACAAGCTTTGAGTGTCGGACGCAAGTCTGGTTCCCAATTTTGCAAGGCCCTGCTAACTCCTAATCGTATTGCTCCAACTTGACCTGGACGAAACATGTTTACAGAAGAACACTTGATGAGTGCTTGAACACTTCTTTTTTTTAATCAGAAAAAGGTTTTAGTGTGAGGAAGAATTTGCAACAGGTTGTTGCAATATCTTTGTATCCAACTCATATATCAAAAAGATGCAACATAGACAACTAAAACAATTAAACAATCTTTATATAAGAATCAATTTGTTTAACTATGCCACCATATATTAGCTGTTTCTTTGCCTTCCAAGGTTTCATGCAAAATGCGGCAGCTATTCTAGAAGATACTTGACCCTAAAAGATTCTAATATTATACGATAATTTAGAATCATCAATATATTGAGTAACATGGAATTAGTGCAGAGGAAAAATTTCCTGCTACAAGGTGAGCAGGATCCTCCTGCTACCCAGATGTCGCTGGTCTCTCTGACTTCAACAGTAGTAGTCAGTATGCATATTGATCAGTATCAAGTTTCATATACATGCAAATATAGACTAGCAGGCATTATTTCCAGACTCCTACATTATCCCGATGCCAGTTGACCTTCCCAAACAAATATGTCAAGAGGAAGGACTCACACCCCTCAAGTAGTCATGATTCTCCCCAAATAAAACTGTTATAACACACACACATTTTCAAAATTTGGTTATATTGGAGGGGATCAAAACCCTAACCTAGTCTAATCCTAACTCAATTCCCACCCTCCCTCACCACTTGGGCTAAACCCAAGTACTTCCACAGAACATTTATATCAAAAACTTGTTTTGGAAAAAAAAAAAAGTACCTACTTATAGTTAGTTGATCGGAAATAATGATAAGTTTATTATTAGCTAATACAAGAGGCTGCAAGACTGATATGCATCTATTCCAGACTCTGATACACATCTAGTCCAGATATCCTGAGAGGGAAATTATGATTTTTCTTTATCAAATGCAGGTCAGAATTAATTGTTGAACCCTATTTGCAACAAGAAACATTTGATTTATATCAGCATACAATATAATAAGCGGCAAGTACAAGGATAAAATAGTGAAACACCAGTTGAACACAAAATAACATATAAGTCGTAATAAGATGCAAATGTCTTTGATTTACCTGAGAGACCACCCCCTTGAACGGTGCAATTGATGTCCCAAAGGCCCAAAGTTTTTGTCTCAGAGAACGGTCGAAGGATTGCAGCGCGATGATCAAGCATTGGAAAATAGACATCAAACTGTTTATCATTGATGACGAAATTACCATCACCAGGTTGAATCCAGACACGGGCTATACTGCATTTCCTTCTTCCAGTTCCATAAGCTCTTCCCTTGTCGTCCACTAGTCTCACTCTTGCTTTGGCAACTTCCTCCTGTTTCTGGCGCTCTATATCAGCTCTCGAAGATTTACTCGTATTTTTCTGATAACGAATGTCTTCTATTTCATGTAGTGGAGGTAATCCCTTTATCCCTCGAAAATCCTTCAATGCAATCAAACTGTCAAGCATTTCATCTGTGATTCCAGACGCAGCGACAAGGTCACCAAATGCACGATTTGGACCTGCAATTATCATATTGAATCAGTATCAACATTAAGGATATAAATCACTCAGTATCAACATTAAGGATATAAACACAAGAAAAACGGCAAGTTCATTGCTTTTCTGAACTTACAAACTTCTCAATTAGCATTATTCAAGTCTCTTCCAACAAGATTTCAGAAGCAAAACACACAATTTGCTCAATGCCCATATCAATCCAATAGTACGGTAACCTAGTCTTTCTATAAATCTATACACTTCTCCATTCTTTACCAAACTTAATAGTCTAAAACTGCAAGCTAGAACATCAAAAGGAGTTACCTTTAAGAACAGCAGTGAGCTCCTTCTCCTCGCTCTCAAGCCTCTTAGCCTCCTCTATCCTCTTACCCTCATCCTCCTGCTCACTCTCCACACTAGTCCTAGTTTGAACGCCATCGCCGACTTGGAACAAATCGTCGCCCTTATCTTCCTCTCCTCCCAAGCTCCAAGGCCTAAACCCCGGCACCGTCTCCCACTCATCGCCGCCCGTCGATTTGGTCCACGAATCAGCCTCGGCTATCCCGGAGACGTCACCGGAGCTTTCGCCGAACAGAGGGTCGAAGTTCTCATCGGTTTCCTTGGAAAGGTTCCAGACGTCGGACGGGGATTGGCCGTTGTTGCCGTCGCCGCCGGCGGAGAAGAACCTGGGGACGAAGGTGGTGAAGGTAGGGTTTTGGGGGTGGGGACATGGGTGGAATTTTGAGGAGATTCGGGTTAGGAGAGAGAAATGTGAGGGTTTTGGGAGGAGACGAGAAAGCATGGTGGTTGTGAAGAAGAAGAAGAAGAAGAAATGTTGGGGTTCAAAAATGGTTTGTTTTGATTTGTTTACAGGGTTTAAGAGTGAAGATGAGCACTGAAACTCCAACCCAGAAAGCGGCGATGCGACGGAGGGAAGCTGTAGACCGTTTTGGGCTAGCCCACAAAGTCCAGCCCAAGAGAGAAAGATAGAGTCCATTGCTTCTTGGGCTAGCCCATCCAAGATTAGTGTGACATGACTATAGTCTCTAATGGAAATTCTTTTGCTGAGTGGTGCCACTTTCACGGCTAACTGATCGGAATATTAAGTTAAACTCCAACATAAAATTTGAACTCCTTACTTTAAGCTCATAAGGTTTTTGCTCATCCAATGAAAGTGTTAAATCAATTTGTATCGAGTTTACATTGCGAATTGCTGAATGGTAATTTTACATACTGATTAGCACCGATTTGGGTGACAGGCATGAGATGTATATGTGGGAGAACCCTTCTTAAATAGACATAGTTCTCTAAGAAGATGAATAATTTTTATTCTATAGGGGGCATTTGAATAATTAACTCAAGCAGCTTCGTATTTCTCATATCTAAAGATCGTTATGCTGCACTATCTTCACTTCTTCAGCTACATCATGGGAACTCAAACAAGTTAGGGTTTGGGAAATCTTGTCAATGAAGCATGTATGTATAATACATCTAAATCCAGATCAGCTACATCATATAATAAGTAGTCCTCCATTTTTCACGCAATCTTTTTTATTCTGTGGCGTGCGCTAGGGTCCCCTTTTTCACCCTCATCACCTGGGCTCCCCAATCTTTTGCTAACTTTTATCAATGATGGCTTTTAGATTTATTATTCAAGTGTTCTCTCAAAATTTCGTTTCCATATGTTCTTATGCATTGGATTCGGTTCTGCTACCATACATGGATCAAGAGTCTCATCATGAATGCAGAAGAAGAGTAGTTCATCCAAAATATATACTTCGACCTGTACTTTAGTTAGTATTTAGTTTGGTCTACTTGCATAAATGGTGCGTACTCTAAACAAAGAATTCAACTAACTACATTGATAAAGGATATAAACTTTCTCCAAACAAGCTAATTTAGGCAAATCAGAAATAGAAACTATTTTGTCAATCAGTATAACGCTAAAAACATTCAAAGTTCACGAACTTAACGTCCAAACCGGTTAATATATCTAAGAATATTATGGCTGCAAAATGTGATTTATGCATTAAATTGAAAGTAATGAGTAAAAAATCTAAAATTTACTCAATGCATGCGTGATTGCATGGTGTGTCATGCTTTGTCTTCTTTTCAATGTAGGTTCAAAAACATATATATATACCAACTACCCATTAGTTTACAGAAAAGCATTATACTAATCAACAGCTATAGTAACAATCCTGCTCGTGCTTATTTCAATCAAAAATCTAACATTTATTAATTAATCAGTGTTTATGCATGCTAATCACTTTTCTTAGATTAATCACATTCTATTTATTCAGGCCATCTTTTGAATCAAAATAACTTATCCTTCCAGAAAGCATAAACTTTCTCTCTTTGTCTGCATCATGAAAACATTCCCGGTACTACCACTCTTCTTCCTAGCCACACTGGTGGCAACAAACCAAGCTTCAGACAGTGCTGTATCCCACCAGATTCATCTCCTCCGGCCAAAAACCGGTTCCCATGGGAGCCACGTCCCCCGCGTTTCGTGCCTAAGCTGGAGACTCGCCGTCGAAACCCACAATATTATTGGGTGGAAGACTATTCCAGCGGCTTGTGAAGGCTATGTAGGGCACTACATGCTTGGCCACCAGTACAGAAAAGACTCGAAAGCTATTACTTATGAGGCGTATCTCTACGCTAAGAGCCTGAATCTTACCAAGGATGGCAAGAACTTGTGGGTCTTTGACGTAGATGAGACTACTCTCTCCAACCTACCTTATTATGCTCGCCATGGATTCGGGTAAGGATAATAGGCACATCATATCATTTGATATCTTTGACACTTCTTTTGCAGGATGTCTTCTCGTACGATTGTTTCATCTTATAACCAAATCTTTGAAATTTCAGGGTGGAGGTATTTAATCCCACTTTATTCAACGAATGGGTCTCGAAAAGCACAGCCCCAGCCTTACCTGAGAGTCTTAAGTTGTACAAGAAATTATTGGCTCTTGGAATTAAGGTTGCATTCTTAACAGGAAGACCAGAATCTTATAGAAAGGCCACAGAAACCAATCTAAAAAATGTTGGATATCACACTTGGGAAACGGCTATACTAAAGTAAGCATCGTAAACTTGAGGTTCATCTATTTTCCCGATGGCCTTGACAAAATCACTCGTAGCAAAAGCCTTTGAGGTTGTATTGTTCTTCTTTTGTTGTGTTTACATTGTAATGACCGACATTATAATTTTTTGGATTGCAGAGATTCATCTTATGCAGGTAAGACATCACTCTTTTATAAGTCATCTGAGAGAGAGAAGCTTGAGAAGAAAGGATACAGAATAATTGGGAACATGGGCGATCAATGGACTGATCTCTTGGGGACAAATGCTGGCAACCGGACCTTCAAGGTGCCGGATCCAATGTATTACATTAGTTGAATTTTTCATTTGAGTTTTGATAAACTTGTATCAATGCCAAAAGTTTGGAATATGTTCAGCTTCAGTGTGCAAATAAAACATTTCCAGTGTGCTAATTAATACACCTTCGTTGAACGTTGATTAACATCATAGAAAATTCTATAATACATACATCATGTATGCAATACAAACATTTACAAATGCGGCAACAAATTTGTTGTCAAAGTGATATCGTGAGTCCTATTTTGTGTAATCTTAGTTATATTAATGACAATACACCACCTACGACCTTATTACAAGTTTTTGAACAAATTTATTGTCAATGTTGTAATTTTATTTCAATTATATGTAAATAGTGTAAATGAATATGGTAACTTTGTTCTCAATGCATGTTGTAATTTTGATTCATATAAATTGTAAATTTTGTTCAAGTAAATTTAAAATGAATATATAATAAATATCACAGTATTATAACTTATCTCTAAAATTACCGTAAGAATTCAATTGTTTCTTTTTTTGAGAATAAGAATTCAATTGTTTCTTTGTCTCAAATTGATCTTGAATAGAGAAAAGACATACTAAACCCACCTCCAATTTTCTTTCACTTTTGGGTACATCAAAGGAAATTAAGTATTTGGATATTGCAGAATTTGAATAGACTAGGATCATAGAATTTTCAGAATTTGGGAATTGCATGTAGTTAATTAATAAAGAAGTCCTAGAAGTTCTCTGCCAAAAATTTTCTCCGTAAAAATTTTTGTCTGCCCCATGGCATCATCCATCAGACCTCTTGTTCCCACTCTCCACAGCAAAATGGTGTGGTAGAACACAAAAATCATCAGCTTTTGGAAGTGTCTCTTTATTCATTGATTAGCATATACCCCATTATCCCTGGGCCGAGGCTTTGTACCCTGCAGTGTATTTGATTAACAGAGTCTTCATTGTTAAAGATGTAAATTGCAGCCACTAATTTGGTAGTTTTTAGTGTTTTCTCGCAAGATTTTCTCTTAGGTTTTTTTGTTGGGATCAAACAAAGCTTCTACCATGTTGGTTTCTTTACATTTCAACTCTACTCTAGGTTATGCTTTTTCTCGTGTTTATTATATATTGTCGTTTTATGCTCCTTAGTCTGGTCTTACCTAGTTCCCACTCACCGAACCAAGGTCAAATTGGTATTCTATGTAAGATTAATATGGACATTATCATTTTAGTTCAATCAAGCATTTAACAACTTGTCAATCTACTTGCAGAATAAGCAATGGAAATCTTGTGACTTAACTCCTGATTGCCTATCCATTTAAGTATCGAAGTGTAAGGCATGGAATCTGATAAAATTGGTAACAAAACCAATTTGATAATAATATACAACTACAATCAAGTGATTCTGTATTGAATGACTTCCTTTATGGGAGGGGGTCAAAGCCTAGACTGAATCATATTTAAGCCTGGTCCCTGCACTCTCATTTGACACAGACATTCATACTCGTCCCATAGAGAGCTTAGCAAGTGAGAAGTGCAGAAGATCAGTGTCTTGAGATCAATGGCCTCTTCAGGTTTGTTGATCCTATAAAGAACACTTCATATGCATATATGTGTTACTGTGTGTTTATTACATAATTAGATTGATGTTGTATTTATGTTCTTTTGTGTGTTGATTTACAAGCTACATTTTCAAGTTTACATTCTATAGGGTCAAATGGGTAACATGTTCATATTTAGAGTGTGAGCAAGTAATAGTGATACAAGGTGCCGACATACTTATCTCTATTGTCTGTAAAACAAAAACTGCAAAAGAAATCAACATATGATCACAACCTCCTGTCTGAAGAAAACAAAGAATCACTTTTTTATGGGAGCTCCACTTTCGTTATGATTTCTTTTTTATGTTAATAAAATAGTGAATTTAGGACTTGTCATACACATTTCATATAAGTAGATATATTATAGAGGATTGATCAAACATGAATATTTAAGATTAGTTAGAGAGGAGCAAGGGAAAGGTACGTATGATGGTGAAAATAAGTCCTTAATTATTAAGGTGTATCCATTACAAACATCTAGAAGTATAATACAAATGTATAAGGGCTTTTGGAATTAACAGAAACATATGTATAAACCAGTGACATTGAGTGGTTCCTAGCATGGGTGGACTTTTTGAAACTGAAAATAAATTAATTGACCGAACTGAACCTGAACCAATACTTGCAGTGAGAATTTCGGTTAGTATTTAAAAAAATGAACCGAACCGAAACCATATTATTAACTAAAATTTATCTTAATATTAGATGTGGTTGATTCTTATTAGCTCTAATTTATATTGTATGCTCTCAAAGCTATGTAATCGTCTTTGACTCTAACCATATATATTTTAAGTCCTATGCTTGCTTAATTTTCTATTGCTTATTAATTTCTTTTCAGTTGCATGTAGGTTAATTTCTTATTAAAGATGTAGTTTGCGTTTTTCTTATAGATTTAAATTTCTCTTGTTTTATTTGTCTTTCTATGCATATTATCGATTCAAATGATAATAGCGGATATTGATTTTATTTAGCTGCTAAACAGCTAAGTATTGAGTATGATATTGGCTGGGAATGGAGGTTTTAAATAGGGAATTTGGGAATGGCAGTAGTGGTGGGGAAGATGCTTTGAACTCCAGCAATGTTTGGAGTATATCCTTTGGAATCTTAAACTTCCTAACAAAGTCAAGCTCTTTCCCTGGAGAGCTTGCCATATACCTTGCAATGAGTGTTTGTTGGAATGGAAAATCAGTTCTAATGGGAATTGTGGGAGATGTGGTAGTGCTTGCGAGACGGTGCTGCATTGTCTTTGGGAATGCCCTGAAACTAAGAAGGTGTGGAAACAGACATGGTTAAAAATAGTTTGCACAACTTGGATGGAGCCAAGCTTTATTGTTTGTTCCATGTATAGCTGCCAGTAGTACTAGTAGGAAAAGGGAATTAGAATTGTTTGCTGTGTTTGCTTGGTGGCTATGGCGTGAAAGAAATAATGGGATACATGGGAAGCAACGTGGGGATCCAAATACAATTGTCAAATTTGTCAACAAAAAAAAAAAAAATACAATTGTCAAACAAGTACATGCATGAGTGTTATGGCCATTATTTACATACATGGTCTAAGAGGCAAGAAAGGAGAGATGATAGTGGAATTAATCAAGAGAATTAAGCAGATTGTATGGAGGCCACCTCCAAGTGAGTGGGTGAAAATAAATTCTGATGGAGCGTGTGATATGGATTATGGGCCATGGAAAGGTGAGTTTGGGAGCACTAGTGAGAAATGAGTTTGGTGACCTTGTGCGTGCGATGGCAGTCTCTGTCACAGCCAGATTCAGTGCATCGGTTACAGCCAGATTCAGTGAATTGGTTACGGAAGCTATGGCTTAGATTTTGCACAGAACTGGGCATTACCAAACTTGTTATTATGGAAGAGCTGCACTGGATGTAATTTTTTTATTTTTATAAATTAAATAGAGGATTAGGTGATATTAGTTCATTTGCGACAATTGATTTGAAGTGATTGACACTCACCCACAATCTCGAAAAAAAGTGGGCCATCGCAACTGAGAACTCACTGCCCGTCCCTCTATTTTTATTTTATTAATAAAAAAATAAATAAAAGAAGAGAGAGGGAGACAGGAACCAAAACCTAACAAAATGAAGTAAAGTACTCAAAGAGAGCACTGAGCTAAATCATTTACAAAATGATGAATAGAAGAAGATTGTCAATGAGCTGTAACCTGTTGGTAAATTATAATTCCAACATTATAAAAATCATGGGTTCGATTCTCATTGACATATATAAGGGTGGGGTGGGCTAAGTGTGTGTATATATATAGAGTCCGGTTCTGAAGAGGACGCAGCTGAGGCGTTCTAAGCTGAAGATGTTAAAACAAGCGCTGCTTGGGAGGCAACCCAATCCAGATGATGATGTGGAGGAGTCGTCAACGCATATTTGCTTTCTTCATCCCTTTATCTCTTTTATTTTTTGAACTTTGCTCCATTGTTTTTAGGTATTTTTTCTTAAATGTCATGCCTCCATGCTTTTATTTTGCCTTACATGCATTAAATTGTTTTACATTGAGGACAATGTAGGATTTAAGTGAGGGAGAAGAAATTTACAATTTCTATTTTTTTTTAGGTTGTTAGTTTTCTAGAATAAAAAGAAAGACAAAATCAAAAGTGTCAAAAAAAAAAATTGCATCTTCTTTTCTTTGAGTCAAAACGCTTTTGGGTGAAAACTTGTCTTTAAACTAGGCTCATTTTAGTGGAATGCGATGTCTAGGACTGGTTTGGATGCAAGAAGTGTTTTCAAGTGAGCTCTGGCTCCACATCTTGTCGTGTCTGAAAGGAGTTACTGAAAGAAGATGAGGAATAACCCTAAGTATTTGTGTCAAAACCTTTTGTTTTTATTTTTGGTTTTTGACTCTTAGGATGTTTTTCAACTGTCTAGGATGAGCTTATATCTTCTGAAATTATGGCTAAGAGAGGATCATAAGATCAGATAATGTTAAATGAATTTGTGGGTTAATTGAAATATATGAAAAGCATATGTATGTGTAATAGATATGACCTTGTTAACATGGTACAGATTACGAGCATGCTAGGACTTGTTATCGATTCATTAATTACCCTTTTGTGAGCTTTTGAGCCTATATATGCGCTTTCCTTTTTGAGCGATAAATGAAATATATACTTTTTATTTTCTTGGCGATGTTTTTGCATGATCTCATTATTCTTTCATCTTGATTGATTACTTGCTATAGATTAAGTTTAATGGACTATAGAGATTACTAGATTCCGCTTTTGTGCTATTCGAAACTTTTATCAATACATGCTTGGACCTTGGAAAGGATAAAGACACACTAGGATCTTCCACTTAGCCAAATAAGCATGTGTCCCCTTTTGTGTACACAAGATGTACACTCTTGTAGATAAACCCCTTTGAGCCTACATTTAAACCATTTCTTTCATCCCACCCTCAATATTTGTGACCCTTAACCTTAATATAGTTATATCATTACCCTTGATTTGAAGAGATTTAGTAGAGCTATACTTTGAGGCATGAAGATCGAGGCGATACTATACATTGAGGATGAAGAGAAACAAGTGTGGAGGAATCAAATCCTATGTTTGTAGAGCTTTAGCCATGAGAAAAAGAAAAGAAAAATATATTCTTGTCGAAGAAAAAAAACTGAAGAAAAATGCATACACAAAGTGTATGAGATAACAAGAAGAAACAAAAAATGAGAGACAAAAAAATGCACAAGTCTCATGGCTAGGGTTAAGAAAAGAAAGTTGTTTGTGGACTTGGTGACCTATTATCACATGAGAAGATGCCTTGGTGAATCCTTTGAAGACGTTTTAACATCTAATGGTCTACTAGGTTTTGAGAATCCCTTTATTGTTTTATCCTACCCCTTCATTTTTTTAAACCTTAAACCTTGACCCCATTACAACCTTAAATGTAAGACCTCTTTGATCCTTGGAAAGGGCAGCCTTTGATTTGTAAAGATGTGTCACAAGAGTTGGACATATGGTTTAGGTTCATTTGTGCAAGTAGTCAATATATTTCATGAGATCTTTTGAAGAGAAAAAATTTAATTTCACAAAGTGATTTTGTTTCTTACATTTGAGCTATTTGTTTATCTTAATATTATCATCTCTTTCATATATTTAGGAGCGCATAAGCTTTTAAGCATTGGGACAAGGTATGGTACTGTGATGTTTATCATACACTCATTGTACATCTATTTGAACAAAAATTACAATTTCTATGAATCAAATTATAACATTGAGAACAAAGGTACGATATTCATTTGCACTATTTACATATAATTAAACAAAAATTACAACATTGACAATGAATTTGTTCAAAAACTTGTAACAATGTCGTATGTGGTGTAATTACCATTAATAGAAACTATGACTCAACGTTACCACTCTGACAACAAATTTTTTATGACATTCATAAATGTGTATATGACATACGAGTATGTATTATAGAATTTTCCTTAAGCATTAGCCTTGATTCTGAGAGAAGAAATAGTACATATCCTTGGGAGGTTGAATCATGACTTGTTTGTAACATGCTGGTTAATTCTTAGTTAAGTTCTGATCTTCAGATGATTAATTCTTAGTTAAGTTCTGATCTTGGTGTCATGAAAGTAGGGGATTTATGAGATAAAATGTTAAAGGCATTAGTTTTTTTTTTTTTTTTTTGGGGCGGCATCTATGTGTTTTTGTACTTTGTTAATTTCTTTAATTTTTAGTCTTAGTCTTTTGAGTCTTTGTTTTGATTTATCGAAGGGATTAGCAAAGGCTAAGTGTGGGGAAAGTTGATAGAAACATAAAATGCGACAAATATATTGTTTAACCCTTTACACTTTGTTTATTTATTTCCTTTATTGATTTGTTTTAACTTAGTTTTGGTTTTTAGGTGTCATTTGGAGAAATTGAGAGAATTAAAGGCTAAAGGATCACTTGAAGGCACTTTAAAAGCATCAAGGAGGCAATGGATGTTTGAAGACATCATCTCTTGGCAAGAAGACACATGAAAGCCAAAATTAGGGAATCTGCCTATGCAGATCAGTCAATTTCGACAGAGCACCGAGAGCATCTCAGGACGAGCCAGATAATAATCTTTATATCGATGAAAATCCACGAATGTCTAGTTTCCAAAATTTTTTACGGGTTGTGAATATCATTTTATAAAAAGAAGTTATGGCCGATTTAATACAGGAATGTCAAGTTATGAGTGAATTTGACTTTTACGGGAATTTATATTTCGAGGCTCAAATCACATTGGGAAGCCCATGGACGAGTTTGTACTTCATATTCCAACTTATATTACACATGTGGTGCAAGATGATGAAGACTCAACCTTGATTCAAGAAGGAAACCTTGTGAAACAAGAGAAGTATCAAATGTCAAACCCTGAATCAAATAGGGAAACATAAATATTCTAGAGGGTACTTGACATCATAAGGTAGCAACAGTCTTACAAGAATACGACTTTATTTGGTGACTCATCTTTGATGATGTGGAAGCAATCCATTGGTCAAAATGCTATACAACCAATCAGAATATTTAAAGAAGGTTAACCTGATTTGACTTGGATTCGAAGACAAGTATCTTGGAGAATAATTCAAGCGGTGTAAGCACTATATATAGGGGCCATTCTAGATGTCTAAATGATCCCTCTACACATCAAAATTCATCCCCTAGAGACTTGTTTATACTTTTTCACATCAAAGCAAGGAAAGAACCACCGTGCCATCCTCCTTCTACCACCATGAGCTACCCTAGAAGCCTCATTGCATCCTTGGAGCTTTGAAGACCTGCTGCCATGGCTGCTTTTCATCCACACTTCATCAAACTTCCAATTTTTCTATCCTTTATAATTGAATTCTTAAGATGTTTTCTTGTGTGAACATCGTAGTTATGAGTAACTAATTTTGGGATGTTTTGAAGCCCCAATTATGTGCAATATATGACTAGTTCTCTCCTTAATTTCAATGTTATGATATGCATGTGATTGGCCATATTTATTCGTTTCATATAAAACTCTTGCATGTTTTATGTTCATTGAGTGCACGCTTAGAATGTTTTGCATGTATCTGTAGCTAGAATTAAGAGATCATCTTTCTGCATCTTATTTCACAAGTAGCGACTACTATAGGACAATAGTAAATCAATATGTGCTTAAGTTATTGACCAGACATGCTTTTTGTACTAGGATGATATGAACTTAACCAACAATCAAACTTTCATTGTTCTTAATGATCTATGCATCCATTGAATGAACATGTTATGTGCTTTCACTATATGTTTTGAGATCACATGCTTAGAATGTTTTTAACTTGAGTGCGTTCACTAAGTTAGATAACCTAAGGGAAGTAATAAGAACTTATGCATTCGTTCATGGTTTGTTCTTGACTGTTGTCTTTCACAAGCATAGTAAAGAAATTATTAATAATCAGATTTGCATATGATTGGTGGTGGATTTACATGTTCTTAACTATTTCATCTCGTTGATCTTTCTCAAACTCTAAATCATATTTTCTTTGTTTTCTTGTGTTTACAAAATCAAAACTCCCATTGTTTTATTTTCGTCATCTTATCTTTCTTCTTCTTATCTTCGTTAATTTTAGGGTAGTTGGTTTGCTTAGTGTTTTGTGTGTCATGCGTGAATTGTTTGGAGTATATATCCTCAATCCTCGACCTTTAATGATACCCTACTTACTCTATTCTACAATCTTCTGCAGGGTTATAAGTTGTACGCTCAATTTTGGCATATCAGTAATTACGAACTGAGCTTGTTTGGAAGGGGTGGTTCCTCTCCATGGTGCGACAGGGAAGACGAAAGGATATTGATTATGGCAGTCTGACGAAAGTGGTGGGGCAGCGCAGTGGGTGGTTTGTTGGCAGTGGTCGTAATGGGATTGGGCCTAGCTTTGCTGGTGGCTTGTGATCTTCTGGTCTCTAAAGTTGGTGCTTGGGCTTGGGCCCGCTATTTGAGCCCTGCCTGGGCTATTTTTTTTTTAATTTTTATTTGTAGTTATTTTAGTTGTTTATTTTTGTCTCGTTTTTGGCGTGTAATAAGTCCCTACATGTATTTTGTAGGGGCTAGTCGGGCTAACAACTTGTTTGTGCATTCTAAATGCCTAGCTTGTTTGGCATAGAGAGACGACGATCAATTTTGATTAAATGGTCACAACCTCCTAGTGGCAGAATAAAACTAAGTGTCGTCAGATTTATTTTGCGGCGGCAACATAGTAGGAAAGTGACTTGAATCATAAACTCTCGCAAGCGTACGAATCGTGTCAAGTAAGGGAAGTATTTGGATCTTAGTTTATCGTACCTCGGGGATTAGGTGTTGGACCTAACCGAGATAATTGGCTCTAGGACAACCCAAATGCATACAATAAAAATATAAAATAAAATAAAAACTATAGAAAATCAAGGCACCAAGCCTTGGCAATGCTCGGCTTAGCTCACACCAAGCCTATTCAAAGCAACTAACTTGTAGCCTCAAGGCGAATATACACAAATGAGTAAATGGATTCAATGATTGAGAGTTGATTTGAACTTAACAAAAAGTAATGAAATGTAAAGCGAATAATATAAATGCAAATAAATTAATAAAAGTGTAAACAATATGAATGAGAATGCCGGGTGCTAGGGAGGTTCCTTCACCCAAATCTCATGTGTCGGAAGCTAATCTAATGTAGATGCAAATTTCCTACTTTGGCGGTAGTCGTATCCAAGGCGGTTCAAAGCTCAAGGACCGAAATTCCCTTTCATTGTATTCCTACTCCGGTTCGAGGGTCGTAGGAACTCACTTGACATGAATTAGAGTTGGTTCAAGGGTCACTAATTCACATCAAGAGGCCTAGAGATCGAGGAATTAGACTACTAAGCGACCGACCCGCGCAATCACGCAACGGGTGTAAATCACCATGCTTATAACCTCTCGAATACAAAATTGAAGGTTTCTAGCTTAGGAATTAGAGGAGGTCAAGCCCCTAACTCTGTCCTAGACATGTTCAAAATACACACCCTAGAGTTGTCCAGGCTCCTAAACATGCATTTTAACCCAACAAAAATCGATATAAGCATCCATCATATGAAAATTGCATCATTCACTACTAGAAAAAGGGCCTAAGGGGACTAATAATATGTGTGTCTTTTGATACCTATAGGGACAAATATGTGTCCCCATTGAGCTATAGAGACATATATCATATGTGTGCCTATTGCTTGTGTTCCTATTGCTAAATGGCACACATATCTCAAGCTCAAGTGTCCCCATATAATAATGTGGATCCCATGTATTCTAACTTCATCCAAATACATATTGAATGATATATACTTGTACTGTTCATGAATACAAAAACATATTCTAGTGGATCCTTGTATACCACATTTTACATAAATACAAATACCTATTATTTCAATTAGGGACAGTTGTAACATCTGTGCCTATATATCTCCAACATGAGCATACATATGGTGTTATACAATACACAATCACATTTGTACATTCAATCAACTTTTCAAACATAAATCCAAATATTAGCTTTCCTACACAGATTTCATTCATCCAAGAGCAATATACAAAAGTGGTCATTGTTCTCCCAGACCATAATAATTACATGATTAGTTCATCTCCGCTCTAACCCAAGCTAGTATTGCTATATCTAATATGGCAGAAGCCATTACCCAAAATATATATAGTTCATCTCTAATATGTCAATTAAATGACCCAAAATATACTAATTTTGAGATGAATCATAGATACCAGCAATATGCTTCAAAACAAACTTCCTACAGTTTCCATCCTAGTGTCCAAGTAAAGTCACATACCCTTCCATTGGAGTTGATTGCATTTCTTGGATCGATTGAGGTTGCTTTTCTGCGATATCAGAAAGTGCTGCTATTAGCTTCTTAATGGTATCAGGTCCAACACTTATTATACTATGCATGGGATTGCCAATACGAGTTTCAATGCTATTCAATTGAGTTTGGACAGCTTGCAATTGCTCATCCTTTTTGGCTGCTACCTCTGTCAACCTCGTGATCTCAGCAAGTGAGGCTTCAAGTTCAGACTGAAGTGATGCTGCATCGCAAAAACTGCTGGCTTTGCATTTTGTATTCCAGGAACATCAACCCACTCTACTCCCAGTCCATACCCTCGAACTGCATTATATGTCTCTGGTCCAAATTGCTCACAAAACAATTCATTCAATAAGTCTATAGTGAGTTCCCTACCATTTAAGCGCTCCCTTTGCTCAAGCTTATCCAATTCCAACTACACCAAAATCAGAAACTAATTTAAAGTTAGCTAATTACAGAAATAAGCAACCATGTATACTAAGCTACAACCAATAATATCACAACACTTACAAAGATTTTTTCTGCTTCGTCATTAATTGGCACGGTCCCAGTACCGTCTTTCTTTGGTTTGTTGTAAATCAATCTTCAGAATGTGCAGCGATCTATTTCTTTCCCTTCGTTTGCAAGTTCCTGCTAATCCATGATGTTGTATAATCAACCACAAATGTGATCCAGAACTATAGATGCAAAACCAAGTACAATCAGTTGAAAATGTGCCCCAGTGGTTCTTGAAAATGTGTTTTATCATGAACAGATTGTTTGAACAATGATCCGTACAAGCTAAAGGCATGCTTTTAACATTTATGTTTAAAATGAAAGTCATTGTAAGTGCAGCGACAATAGGTAAATTAAACAGGCACCTTATGATGTAAAGAGATGAGAATGGAGCTATGAATACACTTTTCAATCAATAGATTGCAATAAGATAAGAAGGCACAATGAATTTATTTTAGGATCAGAAGGCAGCTATGATTACACCTTTTAACTCTATTATACCATGTTGTCAAAAATTTTGAGAAGATTGTACCAAAAAGCAATGCCATATTTTTACATTTTTTTACTTCATAATTGATGAGAGAAGTAACTAAATACGTTATTGCCAAAAACAACTCTTTCCAAACCGCACATAGTCAATACTAAAATCTGGGAATAGGCCAAAACATGTAAGCTTCATACTTTTACTCTACAAGAGACCATTATCATGTTGATGGTCTGAACTTGATCCATTTGTACTGAAATGATTAGTCCATTCATGCTTAACAAGAAACTACTCCTACTTCCGGCCCTTAGATGCAGAGACATGAATACTTTTGTATGAACACACACACACATATACCCATAAGTTAAATACCATTATTGATTTTCAGGAACCCGAAACTCTTTATGAAGATGATTTTGCATATATTTAATTTTAAATGAAATGCACTATAATTTTATAGCAGCTTGCTTTCAAATGTGATGAACTGATAATAATTGTTACAACTTAACTACTAGTATGCATATATATCCAGTAGTACTATTACTAGTGACATGGTATCCCTTAGTAATTGCATAGGATTTTGATTAATTTGTTTATGTTTTAATTGAAAATGACCAGATGTTGAACATGTGGGCTATAAATATATTAAACCTTAACAATCTGTGAAGAAGGTTATGCATGAAATATTTTAACTTTCCATAAAAAGAGTAACACTAATCACAACAGCCTTGCATTATTTGTCCAAATAAGTATGACTATCATTATATGGAAATTTTGATATCAGGTTTTCAATTAAAAGATCCATACCAGATTTGGGCCATTCAACCGATCGACCAAAATTAAAATCTCACCCATTCATATCGTATTTGGGCAAATGTCTTTGTTCCGGTGTTTGCAGCCACCTTCAACTGACTTCTATTCTTCTTGGTAGTCACTGATTTTTTCTATTATTTTCAAACCACGACATTCACTTTTAGTTGTCATTATATTTATAAGCTGAAAACTATAGAGATCGAAACTCAAATATGGCTATCATGGTTATGGGGAAAACTGTACCTCACCAATTTTTTCCCAATGAAGTACCAATGCATGCCATTATAGTTGATTCACATCCCCATCTGGACATACAAATCGTTCAGCATGTCGTTTGTCTTCCATATAGTAGTCAACATAAAGTCTGTGCTTGTGTTTTCTCCAACGCGCATTTAATTTCTTCTTCACTACCTTATGAATTCTTTTCATAATTGCCAAGGTTTGTGGCTCAGACCAATCTATTTTTGCCTACATACAAACTCCACAAGTAAATAATCATCCTCATAAAATTAAGTACATATTTCAGTTAGTAAGAGATCATGCATATTACCTTTATTTCTGCCCATGCACTTTCAACCCTTCCGGTCCCTTTAAAATTCCTGAAGTCAGGTACATTGATTGGAAACATAGAAGGTTCTCTTGCAAGTTATCCTACATACCTTGAGAACCTTGCAACAGTTTCAGCTGGTGCAACTGGCTACCCAAACTTGTTAAACAGCATCTTCTCAGGGCCATAAGGACCAAAGTTAACCTTATTTTTACCCCTGTGTTTCTTGATTTTTCCAGCCCTCTTCCTGGTCCCATGTCCAGTTTTTGATCTCATATCTCTGATATTTCTATTAACAGATCCTCTAGATGCATTCATCTCATTCACCACGCGATCGGCATGGTTTGGTGTCATGTTATGATCTCCCCTAATCTTCCTCATAAGAATTTCTTCACCTTCATCGTCATTTTGTGTGTGTTGGCTAACAACTTGGCTATCATTGACTTCAGATAGGTTGCCTAAGAGTTGCAAGTTATAATGACTCATCTGCACATAACAATTAATCAGTTTACTCAAACCTGCAATCGTTATGTGCATATATTCATATATGGTCCCAGATGAATGAGTAAACCCTATACCCATATGATTCAAAAGTAACCAACAACAACACACCAAATAAAGATTGCTTAACTATTAACTCATCATGTCCCGTTATTCAACTACTCCACCAATAATCATCAAACGATTTTCAGTGCACAATGTCCATTACAATCATGCCATTAACGCCATAAAGATCTAATTGCACAAGTTAAATAAGAGTTTAGGCAGATAGATCAGACAAACCATATATAAAGAGCTAAAAGTAAAATATATGTAAAAGGTATCGGAAAAACCTCTACCAGCTGACACCTTTGAAGATAAGCACGATTGTAGATGCTTTTTCCAGCTTTTCAATTTGCCTATTGCCTTCTAAGATTGACGACTTGATGAAGATTAATTTTCTGAAAAAGTGGTTTCGCCCAAAACAAAGAAACCCATCCTGGTGTGCAGATGACGAAGGTCCACATTTCGTTTGATTGACAGAATGATAAGCAATTAAACACGCGTGTCCATCTTTTTATTTTCGAAGCAAAAATTATATGCGGGAAGCCAAAATTTGTGGCGGAATCTTGCACTATCCCGCCCTTATTGCAAACAACGAAAAGACCTAGCATTGGAACTGTTTGGCTTGTAATACTGTAAGGCTGCAATATTCTCATATCTTTATTAAAAAGAGATTCCAATGAGCCTCATTCCTTATATTTATAATTGTTATACGGTGAACAGAAAAATTATTAAATTATCTTTTATTTTTTCTAGTCCAACCAATGTTGGCCAATGTATCTATAAATAACATTCCCAAGTCCCAACCCACAACAAATTTCACACATTAGAAATCAGTCTTTGGATAGAGTGCATCAACAATTTCTTTGAAGGTTAGTAGTAACTAGTTACTAGTGGATGTCTTAAGGCTTTAAATTTCTTTCCGAAGTCTTCATCATGATTTTGATAATACAATAATTTTTTTAATATATACTTTTCATTTAGAAATCTCCTTTAAATTTGAACTTAACTTTTTTTTTTCGTTTTCTTAATATAGTGAAATAATGAAGCGCGGTGCTAAATCATCTCGCCGTCTATATTATGATGATGCACCGAATGAGAGAAATCAACGTGAACACTCTCCTGCTAACTCGTCCAGTGCGGTCATTCCTAATCCGCCACACATCGATGCACGAGACATGTTAAGAATCATAGTCCCCACACTACCAACATCACAAGAGCGTATCCAACAAGCTATCGATGTTGCTCGTAGACAACATGCAAGGCCTCGCCCAAATGACAGTGTGTTTAACTCCATCTGCACACCTACAACCGAAAACGGATTCAAATAGTGGTGAAACTGAGATTATTAGTACTGCTCATTATCATGGAGACCAATATGCTGAAAGTGAGGGAGAAGTCTGTAGCATGACATCTAAGAAGGCTGGAACTACAATCAATGAAGGTAGGGTTAAAGAAGAAGCTAGTGAAAGATATTGGAACGAAAAAGATGGTTGGTCGTGGTGAACACATGTAAACTAAGAGTCATTTAACGTATTTTAGAAATAATGTCAGTTTATGTTCACAAATTCTTCTTAGGGTAGTGTATGAATTTTTTTTTTCTTACTTATTTTGGTTTCTAACGTTGGGGATAGTCTAAATCATGTTGTGAATATTCTTAAAAAAAAATATATATCATGTTGTGATTACATTTCCTTTGGCATCATGAATCTACTGCTCTTAGGATCCACCTTGATCAATCGACACTTTATAACTTGCAAAAGAGTCTATCATCCTCATTTGGAATAACTCATACAAAAAAAAAATACCGAAATAATTATTATAATAACTAGATTTGGTAAACGTACCAAAAGCTATTCATTACATTACATATTGTACACATTACACCAGCTTCATCAATGAACTGATATAAGGTCAAACTAATTGATGTCTACAAATTGAATTAGGCTCATTCAATATACACAAAATGACACATAATTTTACAAGACATAAGCACCTGGAAACTGGAATAATTTATGGTTCACCTTTAGAACACATCTGGGCTTCGGCTGTCAGAATGTCTGTCATATCCCATCTTCCCTCTACTTCATCATCCTCCATCATTGAATTGTCCAACTCTTGTGGCGGTACTAGGTCATGATTTGTGGTCATCCCCATAGCAAAGTAATCTCTAGGCGTTGTATTCACCGCAATATGCCACTCTTTCTCAATTGGATCTTGCACATAAAACACCTGCTGTGCTTGTCCACCAAAAACCAAAGTGTTCGGAGGTGGTAGCAACCGTTCAAAGTTTACCATGGTGAATCCACAATCATCCTTCTTAATTCCAATTCGACGAAGCCTTCCGTTCACCCAATCACAATCAAATAACACTACTTTACGGCCATTCCGATAGTTCAGTTCTATTATATCTTTTAATATGCCATAGTATTCCACCATATCAGACTTAGGATTAGGATAATTGATCGTAGCATAATTATCTATCTCCATTTCGACAAACACACCACTATTCTGTGTTTTACCATCGTCAACAGATTTAACATGAAACCTATATCCATTCATAATATACTTGGTCCAACGCCTAGCCCACCGGGTAGGACCTCTAGCTAGGGCTAAAAAATCCTCACTAATATCACCAACTCCATTCATGTAATCGTCATCAATCTGTGTTAATAAATACTCCAATATTACTATGCGATACAAGAACTCATGAGGGATGATGTCTACTAACAATTAACTCGTGCTATATGTGAAAATCACTTACCAGGTCGCCAAAGTATGCAGGGAAAGAGCAATTTGCTTGATTAGCCGCAGCCATTGCACTCACACGTGGGCCTATATTGCTTGTCTCACGTTCAACATACTCCCTAGCAACCAAAATATTGTTTTTAGGAACTGAGATATAAAGGAAAGTGTTCACAGTATGGAAACTAAAGAAGCCAGGAAAGAACAACCCTATTCAAATAGTACATTAAGGAAGGTAGATGCTCCTATAACAAAAGTATAAGTCATATGCATGTATAAGACTTGGAATTCTACTTTAGATAGAAATAACATCAAACATTACAGACCATTATGACCAAAAGTTTGCGTGCTGTTTGGAGCCCATCTTGTAGTACATTCCCTAATTGAAACACTTGAATACATATCCTCATATTTACAATACATTGGAACAATATTCAGCAGAGCCACAACTCTGTACCAAAAGCAAGCCTATTACTTGGCATCATTTCATAATTATGTAATTTAAAATTCATTTTGAAAAATCAATGGACTATACCAAATTGAACTTCCAGATAACAAAAATATATAGCTTGGAATGGAAATAATTTTGAGGAATGACCACAAGTTATGTAATTCAGATATATCAAATACATTAATCTCACCGTTTATATGGCCAAACTTCAGGTGTATTGTCCAAGACATGATGATGTGCCCTATTCCATTCCGCATCATCTAGCCGGAATAATTTAAACTCACCAAGTGATCTTCCAGGATTTGCAAACACAGATAGCCCAACATGTTTTCCACTGTCAGTTGAATCAGCATTCCGCCCCGGCCGATTTATACGTCCCACTGTGGTATCACCAAGATACATGCCACAAAATGATAGGTATTCTTCCACAATGTAGCCTTCTGCAATGCTGCCCTCAGGCCTAGCTTTGTTTAGAACATATTTCTTGAGTGTTACATCAATATTACATTGAGCTTGGGATACTGTTTAGTCCTTGAGCTCAAGGACTAATATATTGGACTAAATACTGTTTAGTCCTTGAGCTTTTGACCATAAAACACTTCAGTCCCTGACCTTCTAATTTCACACGTTTAGTACCTGTACTTCAAAATTTCAGACCAATAGGTCCTTGCTGTCTAAAAGCTGCGGCGAAATGTCTATTATGCCCTCAGTTTTTTTTTTTTTTTTCATTAATTAATTTTTTTTTTTTTTTTTGGAAAAGGAATTTTTTTTCCCTTTCTTTCTTTCTGTTTGAAAAAAAAAAGAATAAATAAAATAAAGAAAAAAGAATAAATAAAAAAAAGAGAAAGGAATAAATTTATTTTAAAAAAAAGAACTGAGGGCATAATAGACATTTCGCCGCGACTTTTAGACGGCAAGGACCTATTGGTCTGAAATTTTGAAGTACAGGGACTAAACGTGTAAAATTAGAAGGTCAGGGACTGAAGTGTTTTATGGTCAAAAGCTCAAGGACTAAACAGTATTTAGTCCTTAATTTAATGCAAATATAAAGCTAAGCTGAAAGTAGCATAATAGATCACCTCTCAATTGGGAACATCCATCTGAAATGTACTGGACCAGCAATGGCAACTTCATTAGCTAGGTGGATTGGCAAGTGAACCAAGTCGTCAAAGAAGGCTGGAGGCATTAACTGCTCTAACAAGCACAAGACTATTGCAATCCATTTTGACAAAGAATTGAAAGTGCCAACAGTTCCCACCTTAGTACACAAGTTGCGAAAAAATGAGCTTAGCTCTATAAAGATCCTTGCAACATATTTAGGGAGAGCATACCTGATTACACGCATTTCTATGCATGTAATTGTATCTAAAATACGATAATTAAGCTAATCTTTAAGTCAATTATTATGTAACTAATCCACTTTTATTTATTTTGTAGGAAATAAGCGGAGTTGCGGAAATAAAATAAAATGGTGCGAAATTGTGCAAATTGGAGTATTTCGACAAAATGACGAAATTGTCATCGCCGTCAACTGTGGTCAACGCTATGAAAAATAATAATAATAATAAATAGTGGCTAATTAATTAATCAATCATTGATTGATTAGTTAATTAATTTGTTACCAATGGTTTGGTTGTTATGCAGCACGTGTCATGCAACACCTTTCTCTTATCAATTAACCATTTGGTTAATTGAATGTTGGCCATCAGATCAAATGTGCAGCACGCCAATTTTCCTTTCGTCTCATCACCACCAGCCACGTGTCCCTTACCCATTATCTTCCTCTAGACCACAAGGCTGCCACCCATGTCTCACTATATATTCATCCTATTCTCTTCTTAACGAGGGAGGACCAACACGGCTGCACAGCAACTTTGGGGAGGGTTGCTGCCCTCACCCTCCTTCCCTTCCATTTTTCTTATTTTGTTTAGTTTTCTTTTGGGTATTTGGAGGATTTCTCATTCAAGCTTTAAAGAATCATCATCAAGAGCACCACACCTCTATTTTGGGTAGTTGGGTGAAGAAATTACTTGGTTCATACTAGCTCATAGCTAGAAGTGACCAAGCTAACTCTCCCCTCTCTTCCTTATTATCTATTCCATAATTTTATTCGCTATTGATGATGTATTTGACTATGGATAGTGAGTAGTTCAATTTTGGGAGTCAGGATTGTGAAGCCCTAACTCATCTTGTATAAATATTGATGCTTTACTTTTAATAAATGCAATTTCCATTGTGTATGCTTTAAATCCGAATTTATTGGTTTTTAGAAGCATGTTTCTAGGCTTTGTCACCCTTTGAAATTATGTTGTGGGCAATTGTGATGAGTAGATTGATAAAAGGGAGTGAAATTTGCACTCCCCATTTTGTAAACCACACTCCCATTATCTCTTTTGTTCATTAAATTTCCTAAATTACCCTTACCATCTTTCTATATTTTCCTTGCCCCTCATTGCCTTATGCAGCTCCTCTCTCTATAATCTTCTCTCTCTTACTCCCATATCAACTCATAGACCAAAAAGATCATCTAACCACTAGTGCCCATCACATTTGGCTTGCCTGTTCGTGTGAAGCAACCTTGAGCTGCTATACTTCGAGAGCGAGAAGCTTGAACCAATTTGCTCCACGAGGGCCTTTGAGGCTATTGCATCTATGCAGCGGCTAACTACTGTGAGCTCATCATTTAGAGGAAGTAGAGTCTCAATACATTTGTTATAATCACACTTTACACCTTCTAAGTAGCTTGGCAGATCCATGAATGCTGGTTTCGATTCGATCAAAACCGGGGTTGATTGAAGTTCATCGAGTTGGGGATGAGGTGATTTCCAGCTTAAATTTAGGCTCATTAGTGGTCTAACCATAAATTAGAAATTTCAATTGTTAAGCAATGGCTGTAGAGCCTTCATGATTGAAAAGGACAAGAAGAAAATGTTTTCCCATAGAACTCGATCAGAATGTGAGAACTAAAGAAAATAAATGAAAAGAAGAAAACTGAAAAGAAGAGAAGAGATGAAGAACTAGGGGTATTTTTGGAATAAACAATAAAGGGAGTGTGGTTTACAAAAAGGGGAGTGAAAATTCACTCCCCTTGATAAATTGACAACTTATTGGTCTTGTTGCGTCTAGGATTTAAGTGTGGTAACCATTAGCTAGCTTAATTGTAGCTAAGCTTGCTTGGGTCTCCATTATCTTGCTCTCTAGGCCTCTAATTTTGGATATTACGGCCTTGACCGGCGTAATGCCCAAATTAGAGAATTGATTGTGGCTCTAACCAACATAATCGATACACCGAAAGGATAATGGGTTTAGTAGCCTTGACCGGTACTAGATACGGGACTCGACACATATAGGAAATGCATGCATTTATGAAATTGGCATCGATGTTTACAAGATAGTTAGTGTGAATCATCCAACACTCCCATGTTCCCATTAATTTGAAAACCCAAATTTAATTTTCTAGTTCGTTAATTAGTTGTTTAGTTTACTTTTCGGTTGCGTTTAATTTAGTTAATTCACAATTCAAAATTTCCTACAATTTTCAACTCATTTGTGCATATCCACCACTAGGCTCTTAGTTTTGATTAGGTTTTGGTGAAAACCAAAGTCGAGCATTGCTAAGGCTTGGTGCCTTAGAATAACATTTTTATTTTTTTTCTTTTTCCTTTATTTGCTTAGTGACTCTAGTTCCGACTATCCAATGATTGTGGGTTAGCCACTAATCCCTGTGGTACGATAATTTTGGGCTTAATACTTCCCTATCTTGACACGATTCGTACGCTTGCGAGAGTTTATGATTCAAGTCAATACCGGATAGCCAGGGGAAGCAAATACTGCATTATAATATGGCTATCATGGCTTTTAAGGCCTATAAACTTTCTCTCTCCAACTCTAAAACATCTAGCAATGTTAGAGGCCATTCCATTAGGAAGCTTACTTGAAGCCAATACTTCACAAATCATGGTCATGTTGAAGGCTGCCTTCGGAGGTCTAGCCCCTTCACTCTCTGGATGCATTTTTTTTTAATCCCAAGATTCACACAATCCATACGAGCATTATAGGTATCCTTGCCTTTTCCATCAATAGACAACAAGGTCCCCAACACATACACTGTCCGTGACATTTTTCTCGATGTGCATCACATCAAGATTGTGTCTCAATAGTAGATCTTTCCAGTATGGCAGCTCATAAAATATACTTTGCTTTTTCCAGGGTCCATCATAGGGCTTTTCCACAGCTGATCGCTTGCGCTTTGGGTTTTTCTCTGATTGTTTTATGTTTTTGCAAAACTTAAATCTCAAACTGCTTAATTCTTGCAAACATTGTGCACCTGTCAGGGTAATTGGGGGGGGGGGGGTAACTGATGTTCTTGGTGGCCGTCGAATGCTACTGTCCATCTCCGAAACCTATGCAGAATTGGAATCCATCTTCGATGTCCTAGGTAGCAACATTTTTGACTATTAGGTAACCAATAAGACTTGGTACTATGGCCATAATGAGGGCATGCTTTATATCCCTTAGTACTCCAACCGGAAAGCATAGCGTATGCTGGGAAGTCATTAATGGTCCACATAACGGCAGCCCGCATGTTGAATTCTTCCTTCTTAAATGCATCATAGGTTGGTATCCCTTCTTCCCATAGAATTTTCAACTCATCCACCAAAGGCCGAAGGTAGACATCTATATTATTACCGGGGCTTGTAGGGCCAAGAATAAGCAAAGACAACATAAGGTATGGTTTCTTCATGCAGAGCCAAGGTGGAAGGTTGTATATTGACATTACAACTGGCCAAGTACTATGAGATTGACTCATTGTGCCAAATGGATTGAAACCATCACTAGCCAAACCAAGGCGAACATTGTGTGCTTCACTTCTAAATGTTGGGTCAATACCATCAAGCTGCTCCCATGCCTTGGAATCTGCCGGGTGTCTCAAAACATCATTTTTCGGTCTATGTTCAGCTTGCCAAATCATGGACTCAGCTGTATATCGTGACAGGTAAAGCCGTTGAAGTCTTGGGCCCAATGGGAAGTACCGTAATACCTTTTGAGGAACTTGAGAACGACTTGGATTCTCAGAATCTGCAACTCTCTTGTAACGAGAAGATCCACAGACATGGCAGGACATATCATTGGCATGTTCTTTGTAGTACAACATACAATTGTTCTGGCAAGCATCAATTTTTTCATATGTCAAACCCAAGTCAGTAATGAACTTCTTCACCTTGTAAAAGGATTCAGGCAAATCCACATTTAGGAACCACTGTTTTGTGAGGGTCAACATTGCATTCAAGCATGAATCAGTCATACCAAACATAGTTTTGACCTGGTACAAACGCACCAAAAATAATAGTTTTGACTTGCCACAACCTGGATACAATTCTGTTTGGGCCTCCTCGACCATTTTGAAGAACTTGGTAGCATAGGGAGTTGGCCCATGTGGAGGAGAGGACTGTTCATCAACAAAATCTGGTTCAGCCATATAATCATGCATCCCAAAGGCATCAGCCAACAAGCTGGACATATCCTCATTCTGAAACATATGGTGACTTTCATCAGTTACATTAGGCACCGTCTCGCCATGCTTGTCCCAGATACCATTAGCATAAATATCATCCATTCCACTTATCTATAGATGATCTTCAACATCTGTAGCTGATCTCTGATGTCTATTACCACAAACTTTACACGGACACTTGATGTTTCCATCAATCCCAGCAACAGCCAATGCATGGGAGATGAAAGCTCGTAGGCCAAGCAAATATTCATCACTACGCCGGTGCAAAAATACCCATTCTTTATCCATAATACTGAAAATGAGGCAGCACAAGAAAAAGGGCACCTTTCAGCTGCAATGGTTTTCAGTAAGAATGATTGTGCAACACCCTCGCTGTCATAGCTCTAATTTGTAGTGTAAGGGACATCCACTCTTGAGAAGTGTGAGACCTTGAATTATATAGAGACAAAGTTGCCAATGAACCCACAAATCTACAACCTACAGAAAAGCAAAACTTTCAAACAATTTCCACAGTGGCATAAGTGGAAGAAATTTCAACATAACAATTAAAAGCATTACTGAATATGAATCTAATCAAATCAGAAACATAAATGAGAAAACAAACCAGCTCAACAACTGAAATGCCTTTCAAACTTAGGACGGAGAAACTTGTTGACAACTTAATAATGTAAATCATAAATCACATTACCATAGCTTTATTCAACATTCGAATTTCATTGTACTAAACTCACATTTCAAATTCACAATAGTATTGAAAAACACAAATATCCTTCCAAAACAATTTTCAAACTTCAGAGGGAACAATGTATGAATTGACAATTGATAATAGAACCCAAATTTCAAGCTAAAATAAGTATTCCACTCAGATTACAAGTCCAATTATAAATGAAAAAGGGAACTATTACTTTCAGTGCACAACGTCAAAGAAACATTGATAAACTTAAATATAGAGTTGGTGGGCACAAAGAAGAGATATCAAGCTTTGGAAGAACTGAAGCAAAATTTTGCTCTGAAATGTCCCAAACTCTCAAATTTAATTTAGTAATTTTCATTAATAACTGAAACCCAATAAACCCATTAAACATGAGAATTAATTTTTCTAGTTTCAAACTAACGGTATCATTGAGGAATGACAAGCACCTTTGAAGGCATACAAGAAGAGGCCAGGGAAGTGAGGCTTGGTGCTCTTTGCATACCCATGAACAAATTGGTGAGATGGCAGTTTGGAACGGGATCGATTCCAGAGACTCAGATAACCTAGGAACTTGATAGAATACTAGAAACAAGGACACATGGTGCTGGTTGCTATGAGTAAAACATTGATTATTGATTAAGAAGAACAATTTGGGTGGAGGGAGAAGAATGAGAGAGAAATAGATCTGGGTAAGAATGAGAGAGAAATGGAGGGAAGAGATGTGTGTGTTGGCGCCAAAGGTTGTGAAGAAGTGGAGAGAGTTCGGGTCAATATACGCTTCCTTTTCTCTGTCTTTTGATCAGAGACAGAGATACACAATGGAAGGGGAGAGAGAGACTGAGATAAAATAGGTATTTCAGTGCGTATGTGGTATTTGTATCATATAGGGACACTTCTTCTGTCCCTTTTCACAGAGGAGAGAGAATGTGGAGATTAAAATTACATATTTGCAATGTGTATGTGGTATTTTTATCAAATGGGGACACTTCATGTGTCCCTTTTCTAACAAAAGGCACACATATCTTCTTATGTGCCTATTGCTCACTTAGAGGCACACATCTTTCAATAGTCCTTATTTTATCTGTCCCCTTAGGGCCTTTTTCTAGTAGTGATTACATTAAATAAACATTTTTTACACAAGCTTTGGACTAGGGTACACAACCCTAGCCCCCAACAATAAAACTACTCACTACCCATCATTAAACTATCATCAATATACATAATTTAAAGAGGAAAAAGTGAAGAGAAGTAAGGAGTAACAAAAACAAACCACAAATTGCTATAGAGCAATTATGGCTAGCCTTGATTTATGGCTCCCCACTTTTACCCAAATTTAATTGTGATAAAGCCATTGATGCTTGGGCTTCCCCGTTTGAATTCTTGAGAAATTGATGAAGTTGGTGGTGGAGTAGTGAAAAGAAAAGAAAAGAAGTTATAAAAGTGGGTGTGGTGGTTTTCGGTGAGGAGAAGAAAAGATAGGATGGAGTTGGGGTGGTTGAGTGTGGTGTGCGGCTACAGTAGGTAGATATAAAGTGTGAACAAAGGGCAAGGAGTATAGGAGTATATATGTGTGGCTGGGCTGTGTGGTTGCGACAGAGAGATATGGAAAAAATTTTACATACGGCAACCCCTGTGCGGCTGCCCAATCAAAACCCACCAAACTTTACATGTATTCCGAAACTGCCCCTGCTTTTTAAAGTGAAATATCCAAAATACCCCCTGCTAAGAACTTGATTGGGCAGCCCCATCACGTGTCTTTACGCATGCCCTACGCAAGACTTTCTTAGAGATATGAAATAGATAAGGCCACGTGGCATCACGTGATAGGCCTAAAGATGAAAGAAGAAAATGGTCTGAAATGGTCAGCAAAGCTTAATTAAGCAATGGGTCAATTGCTTAATTAATTGATCAGCACGTGCGGATTCCATTCTTCAATTTATTTTAATTTTTTTTCCTTTTCTATTTCTTCTTTTCCATCAACACATGGCCTTTCACACTCTTGATGACGTTGACCTTGGTCAACTCATTCATTGATTGTTGACTTTTCTCATCATTGTGTCGAAAATTCTAAATTACTTCAATTTCACACTATTTTCTCTCGGATTTCGTAACTCCACTTATTTCCTACAAAATAAATAAAAATATATTAATTACAAATTATTTGACATAGGGATTGGCTTATTTCTAGTATTTTATATATAATTACACGCATATAAATACGTGTAATCAAAAAGCTGTGAGATTGATAATTATGTTTCGTTGTAGTTGAGTTATCTTTTCGTTATGTCATTGCTATGCCAAAGCAAATGGAGTAGCCAGTAGAGCACTTTTTGCTAGTTGGTGCATAGTTGAATATAATCATTTTGTGAAGACTCCTGATATCATTTCGCGACCTGCTCTAGATGCTTATTGTAATCCGGAGGTTTAGACTCAATGTCCCCCGTTATATTCGACAATTTTATTAATCTGTTTAAGGAAAACTGAAATTAGGAGAGAATTGAGTCATACTTTCATTCATAATAGGGGCCTCTTTATATAAAGGATTACAATACATAGAATCAGAGTTGTACAAGGAAAGATAATCGTATAATTAATCGGATATCTATGAATATCTCCGAGAATATCTCTAATTCAAAACTCTATTACAACTAGGTCAAGTAACCTAGAGTTTGGGCCAGACATATATTCTGGATTTACTTGAACACTCCCCATTGTGTCGCCCAAACGTGGTGCTCCTCTCGTTGCCTCATTAAAAACCTTGCCGAGTAACAAAAACTCAGTGGGACAAAAATAACCTCGGTCGAATGGGGAAAAGAGCACAACACACTCTTCACGTTTCGAGACCATACATGTAGACATCTCCCCTTGATGTCTGCATCTCCCCCTGATGACTACGGCCATGGGAGTTCGGATAACTTCCGCAAACGATGCTACCAACATGTTTCTCGAAAGTGGAATTTAGGCACTGACTTAGACATCTCCTCCTGATGTCTGCATCTCCCCCTGATGACTACGGCCATGGGAGTTCGGATAACTTCCGCAAACAATGCTACCATCATGTTTCTCGAAAGTGGAATTTAGGCACTGACTTAGTAAGCAAGTCTGCCACACTGTCATCAGATCGAACCTAGTTCACTTGGATCTTGAGGAGAGTCTGTTGTTGCTGATTATGCTTGGCGTTGTCGCTTTTGATGTAGCCTTGCATCATTCGTTCAAAACAAGCAGTATTATCCTAAATGCTCGTAGACTCATCTGTGGTAGACTTTAAACCACAATTGTTCGAACATGCGTAATTATGGATCCAATCCATATACATTCACGAACTACTTCGTGAAGAGCAATAATATCTACATTGTTCGAAGATATAGCGACTAGGGTATGTTTTGTAGACCTCCAAGATATCGCGGTCTTACCCATGGTGAACACTTAAGTAGTTTAGGAATGACCTTTGTGTGGGTCAGAGAGATACCCAACATCAGCAAAACCTTCCAAAACACATGTCGTTTTGGGATAGGGATAGAGGACGCAGGCCAGTGTTGGCGACGTTTCTGGTGTGTGATGGGTCCGAATCCATCGTCTCTCTATAGGGATAGAACAAGCCCATATCAATCGTATATCTCAAGTACCGAAAGATATCTTTTACACCAATCCAATGGCATCGCGATGGTGCAAAGCTATATCTAATTAACAAGTTCACGATAAATGAGATGTCTGGTCTTAGTGCATTGAGCTAAGTACAATAATGCGCCTATTGTACTTAAGTAAGACACTTCTGCCTCTAGCACATCTTCGTCATCATCCTTTGGACGAAGAGGATCCTTTTCAGGATCAAGACTACAGACGATCATGGGGGTGCTTAAAGGTTGGACCTTGTCAAAATGCTTAAGCATTCATCAACACGATCCTCAAGTTCCAAATTGAGACATAATCGTGTTCTCCCAAAAGCTTTCATCTCAAAATCGGATTTTAAGTGTTCAGCGGTTTCCCTTAACATTTTAAGGGCTTCCAATGAAGATCATGTCCAACATGAACCGCGATAGTATCCGAAAACTTGTTATGAAAACGCGTGGGCATATCCCTTCCCAATCAAGTAGTCACTTTAGTGAGCATTTCAACCTCATTGTAAACGCGCTCCATGGTCTAGAGCCACTTGACTTGGGTGAATGAAGTTCACCATGAACCTTCATGTATATTCCGTATCTAGATCCCCATAGAGATACGTAGTGACCACATTCCTAAGCTGCATGTTCAGTTATTCAGAAACTACCAAACTGACAGGGTAGTGGAGTGCAATGACATCCATTACGAGAGAATATGTCTCATCGTAATCGATTCCAGGGCATTTTGTGAGAAGCCTTGCGCCATAAGGCGAGATTACCATCTATTTTTCTCATCACGCTTTCTAACGAAGACTCATTAGTCAATTGGTTTTATGTTAGGAGGTGCTGGCATCACTGGCTCGAAAACCTTCCTATTCGTTAGAGAATCCAACTTAACCTGGGTCGCATCTTTCCATTTAGGTCAAATTTTTCTACGTTGGCATTCATTCATCAACGGAGCGTGGTTTGATATCATCGGACTCAACGAACTCATGCGCAATTAAATGCGCGAATACATCATCAATTATGATGGAGTTTCTATCCCAAGTCTCATGTACACTAGTGTAATTTTCAAAGAGCTCTATATTCTCAGGAATAGGTTCTGATGTTGAGGCGTCCCCCAACGATAACCATAATCCGGAAGAATCTCATGAGACGGATTTTGAGTGTTGATGATCAAAGGATTGAATTGTGCCAAAGTATACTATGAATCTACTGGCCTCTCACGCATCTTAGCTGGGGCCATGGCCTGTAATGCCAAAGCGCCACTTTCTATGGCGTTGGCGCCATGTCTACCTCTGTGTAGGGTGGCGCTACGTCCTCTCGTGGGAACATCCATCCTCGCAGACATGTTTGCATTAGATATGTGTGATCTCGTCACTTTAGCGGGGATCGAAATGAGACATAGTAGGCACAGACCACGAAAATTCATGTCATTCCTATTGAACATCCGTGTTCTTATCTCCCCCTAACGACGGGAAGATTGTCTCATCAAAGTGATAATCCACAAATCTAGCGGTAAGGAGATCGCCTAACAAGGGCATTAAGTGGCGGACGATTGTTGGAGTCTCAAATCCAACTTAGTTGACCATTCGTCTGTAAGGACCCATCATAGTGCGTTGTGGCGGCGCAATTGACACATAAATAGCACACTCAAATATGCGTAAGTACGATACTGGTACCCAGTCACTAGCTGTAACGCAGACTTAGATTGATGGGCGGTGAGTCGTAGACGAATTAGCATAGTTGCATGCGATATTGCATCACCCCAATCGGATATAAGGAGATTGGTGCACATTACCAATGTCCGGACTACCATCGTAGTCGTTTCTGCGAGACCATTTGGGTGTGTACATGGGAATATGATGTCCAACATTAGTCCCATTGCAATAACCATCAAAAGTCTTCGATGTAAACTCTCTTGCATCGTCAAGTCTAATTGACTGAATAGGATGATCCGGGGAGTGAGCCCGTTGTCATATGATATGTGGTAGGAGTGTAGTATAAGCAGCATTTACAAGTGGACAATGGCACACCACGTGACCAGTGTGTTTACGTGTCAACCAACATCATGAAATATTTAAACGTCTGCAAGTTGGTTGAATCAGTCCACAGAATCCCCATGAATTCTATGTAAGAACAGAATGAGTATTTCCATATCCTTTGCATAGGACGGTCTCAGTCTGAATTTCCTTAAGGAACGGGCTTTGTAAAACAAGCGAGAGGCCTTAGAAGCAACCAATGAGGATTTTGGTTGGGCCTAAGCGTCTGAAACGTTATTCGAAACAAAGTTGGTGATTGTAGCATCACCTGGGGCACCATTACCATGATGGACGTCATCCATGGCGTTATGGATAGGGATTGTGCCAGCCCTAGGCTGGTGGTGGATGGCGGCGATGGTCATACTTAGTCCAGGAATCAACCTTTAATTCGTGCTTCGTTTCACTCAAAAGAATGGATGTCCATGCGAAGTCTTTAGTAGACGGATCATCATATCATGACCAGGATGACCTATGCTGTCGTGACAAAGCCAATCTGTGTCTAAATCCAATAGATCTTATCTCATGACTTTATTGGATTTAATAGCTCGAATAGTGACATAGAATCCACTTGAGAAAAACATAAACTTCTCTAAGATGCAATCATTAGAGGTATTGCAAAAGCACTAATTTTCATTCTCTACATGCGTTTCTGCATGGAATCCGTTTGCTATTCATAGGTGCGATTTGCACTAGGAGTGTAGAGAGTTTCTATGACAGTAATCAAGGTACCATTTGGCAAGGGGAACTTGGGCTATTCCATGTCCTTGAATTAATACTGATGGCCTAGCCATCATAGTCACAAAGTAATATCCTCATAATCAAAATGGAGTCATAATGAAAAGAACTCGAAATTTTATTCATAAGCCAACAGAGTACATCATTGTCTCTTAACCATTAAGAGAATCTAATCCAAATGCTAGCTAATGCAAAACAAAGGTAGTCGTTTGACTTCTTTCGGTAACACCAAAATAAATATGACCAGGTGAGTGGAGAGATATCGGTGGAGCAAAGCTCGCTTAAGTACCACTTATCTCAAAACCTTCCTAGACATCATACTCATTTTGGATGAGCCTATGTGAAGAAAAACTAAACCAATGACATTTACTACAAAGTATATGACAATTGCCTATTACATCTCTTGGAAAAATAAAGACTTAAACAGAATTGGCGATCTATTGATCCTAGCCAGATTTGAAGTCTTCAACCCTTCACTCTAGATCATGTTCTTGATCTTCTTGTTCCACATAGTGAGCTTCTCTTGCTTCACAATATGCTTTGTAGGCGGTGACAATTTCTTCACGAGCTCTACAAATGTGTGCTCAATGACCGGATAATCCATATCAAGAACATACATCTCTGTGCTTAGACACCATTGATTGAGGCGCTTTGAAAGCGTCATTTGGATGGTTCTTAGTGTTGGTGGCACCACCAACATGGCTAGAGGCTTTGCCTCCCTCTCTCTTTCCACATTGACCTCTTCGGTTCCGTGTTCGCCTATTTTTGCGGTTACCTTCCTCATTAGAGCGAGAATATGGACTAGAACGTCCAGAATTGTCCTTAGATTTAGGGTTTCGCTCTTGGAGCCCTCCCTCAGGAGCGCGACTGTAATTGGACTCTGGAATATGCTATGTTCCTACGGGTCTTGAATTATAGTTCTTCACAAGGATGTTGCTTCCGAGTTGTAGTCAAGAACTGACTTGAAATCACAGAAGCGGAGGCTATGTCATCTCACTTCTAGGTCAGGAAGCAAGAAGTCACGGACGTTGCCAAATATTTCTTCGAGTGAGACCCACAGCCTTCTGGGGTCTTCTTCGTTCATATTCTCGTACTGGAACAAATCATTCATACGACGAGTCATTAGGATGATGGCTTTCGCCTTATTTGCCTCTACGGCTGCTCTATTTGCTTCCAAAGCTTGAGCTTGCTCAATAGTTAGCACATCCTGGCTAGGCTCGAGAATTGTAACCAGGATTCCATTGGCCTTGAAATGCTGGCGGACATCACGAACCCACTTGTGATATCCAGAGCCAGTTGTTCCCAATGGAGCGAAGTCCAGTTTGTTCAGGTTACTCATCCTGAAAGAGAACAAGAAAAAGGGTTAGTTTCGGAGCGATAAAGGCTACCACGAAAACATATAAAATTTCTTAGCGTAGTCGCTCCTAAGAAATTTTGAATTTTCGAGTGTAATCGCTTCCAAGAAATTAGTGATTTCTGAGCATAGTCGCTTCCAAGAAATCGGATTCCAAGAGGTATTGGATTAGATCGAAAGAATGATGTAAGTGGTCGATCATAAATTCTCTACAAACTCTAAGTTTGGAGATCTTAACAAGCTCCAAGCTTGGAGTGAGCATGAACCCCCACAGTTCGTCTTTTGGTCTCCCCTATGAAGAAGAAAGTGAGGTAGAAGAAGGGAGTTTGCAAGTCCCCGATAAAAAGAAGAGAAATTGAAAAAACTCAAAAACGGGAACTTTTAGTAAAAAGTACCTCGAAATAGTTATTGAAAAGTCTCCGGCAGCTGCCGACGGTGGGCCTTGACTTCTTCTGGCCCTTACCTTTTTTTTATTTAGATGTGGGCTATGGCTTGAGCTGCCTCCTTTTTTTTTTTTTTTTTTTTTCTCTTTTCTTCTTCTGTCAGTTTTTCTGCAGGAGATTTTGGCTGCCGGTCAATAACTTCTAGACAAATTTTTGGGTTTCTTCTTCCGGTTCGTGAATCCTTGGATCGAGAAGCTTCTGCTGGCAAAATTTGGTAGCAATCGGAGGTACGGAAGGTGGTGAACCGGTGAAGTATTTACTATGAGTGATTTGGAGCTTCCGATGGCCGGTTATGTAGGTTTCTGGCCGGTTCTGGACTCCTGGTGTGTAGGGCTTTAAGGTGTGTGGCGGTGATCGAAAGGGTTTCAAGGTTTTGTATTCAGATTTAAGGTTTTGGCCATTAGGTTTTAGGGTTAGGACGTCGTGCTGATAACGTGTTTAAGGAAAACTGAAATTGGGAGAGAATTGAGTCATACTTTCATTGATAATAGGAGCCTCTTTATATAGAGGATTACAAGACGTAGAATCAGAGTTGTACAATGAAAGATAATCGTACAATTAATCGGATATCTATGAATATCTCCAAGAATATCTCTAATTCAAAACCTTATTACAACTAGGTCAAGTAACTTAGAGTTTGGGCTGGACACATATTCTGGATTTACTTGAACTTAATTAAGGTTTTGAGGGTAGCCGCACCAGCCTTTATTAAAAAAAAAAAAAAAAAAGAACATACATCTAGAGATTGCATAATATGGATTCATAGGCATATACCAAATACATATTCATTGAACAAAATGCAATATTCTTGTACATAGTAATCACCCCCAATCCCACTCTTGCTTATTGCAATCTGCAACTTGACCATTATTGGACCACTACTACATTTGCACGCTAAACACTTTTACTTTATATACAAATCTATTTATATAAAATCCTAACAAATTTTAAAAAAAATTCAAATCTATTAAAAAGTCTTTACAAATCAATTAAACTCATCAAATCTATTGAAATCTATCACTTAAAAAAAATCCACTAAAATCCAACTACAATACACCCCCCTTAATTTTTTAGTCTTTTTTTTTTTTTGTCAAACAAAGAGTGAAACAGAAATTAGATCCTGCGAAGAAAACAAAACTTCAAAAAGCTATACCAAACATCTACATAAGGTCGAGACATACCAGATACTTTTGATCACATTGGGATAATAATAGTGCAAAGTCGCTTCGCTCTATTTGATTTAAAAAACATTCGTATTTCTAGATAAGGAGAATATCACAAATGATCACTCAACTTTTACATGTTCGACACTTTGGTCACTCACTTTTTAAATATATCACTTTGGTCACTCAACTTTAACTCTGTTATTCACTTTAGTCACTTCGTTAATTTTTTTTAGGATTAATTTCAGTTTACTCACTTGAGGTTTGGGGGTGTTATCATTTCACCCTCCAAACTCTCAATTTCACTTTTTTACCCCCTGAACTTTCCAATTTTTGTCTTCCGTGCCCAATGTCTCCTATTCCGTCCAAATTGGACGTTAAGTTCGATAATGGGGCCCACTTTGAGGGTTAAAATGGTCAATTCAAGATAAAAAAAATGAAATAAAAAAATTCCTTTTTTTTTTTTTTTTTTTTCTGATTTTTCGTTTTGTTTTATTTTATTTTTAATTTTAATTTTGTCTTCAACCTATACACCACTAGTTATAATAGGTTTATAAAAACAAAAAAAATACTCTAGGTGGTTGAAAGCCGCTCGCTGGTCTACGATATTTGTGATATATCTCTGATAAAGTGAAGAATTTTAGGATATATCCCCAACAAAGTGAAGAAATATATGTAAAAAATAATTTTACACTTTATCTGTAAATAAATATCTATATATCCTCAATAAAGTGAAGAAATATCTGTGTAAAATCATTTTTTATCTACGATATTTGTGATATATCTCCAATAAAGTGAAGAATTTTAGGATATATCCCTAATAAAGTGAAGAAATATCTGTAAAAAATGATTTTACACTTTATCTGTAAATATCTGTATATCCCCAATAAAGTGAAAAAATATCTGTGTAAAATCATTTTTTACAGATATTTATTTGCAGATAAAGTGTAAAATTATTTTTTACAAATATTTCTTCACTTTATCGGGGATATATCCTAAAATTCTTCACTTTATCAGAGATATATCACAAATATCGTAGACCAGCGAGTGTGTAAAATCATTTTTTACAAATATTTATTTACAGATAAAGTGTAAAATTATTTTTTACAGATATTTCTTCACTTTATGGGGATATATCCTAAATTTTTTTACTTTATCGGAGATATATCACAAATATCGTAGACCAGTGAGCGGCTTTCAACCACCTAGTGTATTTTTTTGTTTTTATAAACCTATTATAACTTGTGGTGTATAGGATGAAGATAAAATAAAATAAAAAAAAAATAAAAAAACTAAAAAACAGGAAAAAAAAAAAAAGAGGAATTTTTTTATTTTTTTATCTTGAAATGACCATTTTAGCCCTCAAGGTGGGTCTGATCGGCAGAGTTACGTCCAATTTGGACGAAATAGGAGACATTGGGCACAAAAGACAAAAATTGGAAAGTTTAGGGGGTAAAAAAGTGAAATTGAGAGTTTGGGGGGTGAAATGATGACACCCCCAAACCTCAGGGGGGTAAACTGAAATTAATCCTTTTTTTTATTAAAAAAAATTATTTTTCACAATATCAAGGATATTTTCGATCAATCAATTGTGAAAAACTGAGAAATTTGAATTGAAATGGATAGGAGAAGTGATTAAAGTGAGACAAAATGCTCATTCGGTGACTAAAGTGATTGACAAAGTCATAGTTGAGTGACCAAAGTGATATATTTAAAAGTTGAGTGACCAAAGTGTCGAATGAGACATAGTTGAGTGACCATTTGTGAAATTTTTCCTAATAAAATAATTACAAATTAATATCCTATCTATTTAGGATGCAGTGTTAATCACACAGTCATCATGTGACTAAGAATTTTATGGTCACTCACCCTTAAATTTAATTTCAACGGTTGAGATTAAAACACTTAAAATTATTTCTTTTAGTTTTAACTAACTGAGTGACTATATTATTCTCAAAAAAAAAAAAAAAAAAAGAGTGACTACAAAAAGGATGCGGCTATTGCCACCCTACAATTTTCTTAGTTCACCTTACAAACATTTGAATTATTTAAAGACTATATTACCAAAGTGCAAAATGACTAATAGGTACACTAATTTTCTAAAATCTAAATTTGTAAAGAAAACAAAATACATAACCAGATAATTAAATACAAACACTATTTAATTTTTTATTGGATAACATTAATCTTCTTCTTCTAGCTCCACCCAAATTTGAATTTATTACTTTTTTTTTGTCCTTTTGTTCTCTCATGGTTAATTTGTTATTCAATTCTCAAAACCATTAGTGTTAACATCATCAAAATCTTTGCAATATTCTTTATGAACAATGAAAGTAAAAAATTAAAACACGAAAAAAAAAAATCTTTTCTTCATTGCTCATAGTTGTTAACTGACTAATTTTTTGATATAGATTGAAATAGAGGAACACTGAAACTGAAAGAATAAAAAAATGGAAGTAATCAGATTATGATAATAAAAACTTTAATATATTTTAGTTTTGTTATTGGTATAAATTAAATGAGAGATTTTCGTTAATTTTTTTTTTAATTAGATATGTCATATAAAGATATTTTTGGAAAGAGAAATGAGTTAGATAAGTAAATTTAATAATTGAAATTAAAATGTAGAGTGTAATGAGCAAGTAGGATGAACAAAGTAAATGATATGGTGGCAATAGCCGCACCCAATCCTTAATCACTAATAACTATGTGAACGCTATTTCTCCCAACTATTAGAAGGTATCATTCTCAAAACAAAACAAAAAAAAAAAAAATCTATTAAAAGGTATATATTTCCTCACAACTTGGTCAAAAGAAGACAATCGGTTTTTAATTTTTCTTAGCATGAGATAGGTCCTCAATCATCTTTTATCGTGAAAAAGCATAGAAATATTTGATTGATGTGACATATGGAACATGTTAATACATTTTTAATGAATAGACTCTCATAGAATAACTCTGAGAAATTATATAACCAAAAGTAAGAACTAAAATAAAGTAGGTTGACAGGGCATTAAGCATAAGTGCAAATCTGAAATCTCAGATGAACTTGGACCATGAGCAAAAGCCGATCTGGATGACATAACCAAACCCAACTTGGAACAATAATTCGAGCCTAATGCTAAGTTGGAATCCAACGCCGGATCCAAATGATGACCCAACATATTCAACAGCGAGAACCACCAAAAAGCACCAAAAACGAGCATGGCACAATCCTCCTTCAACTGAGAGTCCTCATAACACCATAATCTGAATGGCTATAGCAAAAAGTAACACGCACCAAACCAGACAAAGGATAGCCAGAAGCAACCTTTGCATGTTGACAAAGACAAACACCGCCGTCAGTACCTTAGAGCAAAGATACGCGAGCGCAAATACCGCCACCAAAAAATGAATATAATGTGTCAGAGAGCTGCGAACTCAACCAGGTACAGTGAAAAATACGAACCAAGAGGTTAGCTAGCACAAAATAAAACAAAGAATTAATTCAACAGGTCCAAGAAGACCGGATGAAATCACAAAAGACAAGGAGAGAACAACGCCGCAGCAGCAAAATGACAAAAGGAGAACGTCAAAAAAGATAAATCGGTGTTAAGGAGCCATCACATGCATAAGTGCAGTTAGAGTTTGGCTAAGCCATAGAAAGATATCGAAGATCTATCAAAGGTGCCAAAGAGACAATTGAGACAGAACAAAACTAGAAATTCTTTGGTAAAATTACTATAACATGTGTAGAATTAAAAATGTGAATGAAATTGTCTATTCTAGCAAACGACACCAATTATAAGGATAAAACCCGTCGAGCTCCCAACTACTCCTAACTTATATGGACCAATCACAATCATCACATGTTATAGGTGTTCATTATATTAATCTCATTTCCGAAAGATAGCACCATTGGTGATTGGTTCATAACAGTCAGGGGCACCCAGGTGAACAGCTGAAAAGCTAGGGTCATGTTGGGTAGATGTCAGTGAGTGGAGAGATGTCGGTGGAGCAAACATCGCTTAAGTATCACTTATCTCAAAACCTTCCTAGACATCATACTCATTTTGGATGAGCCTATGCGAAGAAAAACTAAACCAATGACATTTACTACAAAATATATGGCAATTATCTATTACATCTCTTGGAAAAATAAAGACTTAAACAGAATTAGCGATCTATTGATCCTAGCCAGATTGGAAGTCTTCAACCCTTCACTTTAGATCATCTTCTTGATCTTCTTGTTCCACATAGTGATCTTCTTTTGCTTCACAATATGCTTTGTAAGCGGTGACAATTTCTTCACGAGCTCTACAAATGTGTGCTCAATGACCGGATAATCCACATCGAGAACATACATCTCTGTGCTCAGACACCATTAATTGAGGTGCTTTGAAAGCGTCATTTGGATGACTCTTAGTGTTGGTGGCACCACCAACATGGCTAGAGGCGTTGCCTCCCTCTCTCTTTCCACGTTGACCTCTTCAGTTTCGTGTTCGCATATTTTGGCGGTTACCTTCCTCATTAGAGCGAGAATATGGACCAGAACGTCCAGAATTGTCCTTAGATTCAGGGTTTCGCTCTTCGAGCCCTCCCTCAGGAGCGCGCCTATAATTGGACTCTGGAATATGCTATGTTCCCACGGATCTCGAATTATAGTTCTTCACAAGGATGTTGTCATGCTTTTCAGCGACATTCATAGCTCCAATGAGCTCATGAAACCTTGTGATCCGTCCTGCAGTAACATCGATTCGATAGTTCTTTGCAACCATCAAAGCAGAGACGGGGAAGGTAGAGAGAGTCCTCTCAATCAACAATGCATCTATGATGTCTTCTCCACAGAATTCCATTAAGGATTTAATGCCAAGTGCTTCCGAATTGTAGTCAAGAACTGACTTGAAATCACAGAAGCGGAGGCTATGCCATCTCACTTCTAGGTCAGGAAGCAGGGAGTCACAGACGTTGCCAAATCTTTCTTCTAGTGAAACCAGCAGCCTTCTGAGGTCTTCTTCATTCATATACTCGTACTGGAGCGAATCATCCATATGAGGAGTCATTAGGATGATGGCTTTCGCCTTATTTGCCTCTAAGGCTGCTCTATTTGCTTCCAAAGCTTAAGCTTGCTCAACAGTTAGCACGTCCTGGCTAGGCTCGAGAATCGTATCGAGGATTCCATCGGCCTTGAAATGCTGGTGGACATAACGAACCCACTTGTGATATCCAGAGCCAGTTGTTCCTAATGGAGCGAAGTCCAGTTTGTTCAGGTTACTCATCCAGAAAGAGAACAAGAAAAAGGGTTAGTTTCGGAGCGAAAAATGTTACCACGAAAACATATAAAATTTCTTAGCGTAGTCGCTCCTAAGAAATTATGAATTTCTGAGCGTAATCGCTTCCAAGAAATTAGGGATTTCTGAGCGTAGTAGCTTCCAAGAAATCGGATTCCAAGAGGTATTGGATTAGATCGAAACAATGATGTAAATGGTCGATCATAAATTCTTTACAAACTCTAAGTTTGGAGATCTTGACAAGCTCCAAGCTTGGAGTGAGCATGAACCCCCACAGTTCGTCTTTTGGTCTCCCCTATGAAGAAGAAAGCGGGGTAGAAGAAGGGAGTTTGCAAGTCCCCGATAAAAATAAGAGAAATTGAAAAAACTCAAAAACGGGAACTTTTAGTAAAAAGTACCTCGAAATAGTTATTGAAAAGTCTCCGGCAGATGCCGACGGTGGGCCTTGACTTCTTCTGGCCCGCACCTTTTTTTTATTTAGATGTGGGTTGTGGCTTGAGCTGCCTCCTTTTTTTTTTTTTTTTCTCTTTTCTTCTTCTGTCGGTTTTTCTGCAGGAGATTTTGGCTGCCGGTCAATAACTTCTAGACAGATTTTTGGGTTTCTTCTTCCAGTTCGTGAATCCTTGGATCGAAAAGCTTCTGCTAGCAAAATTTGGTAGCAATCGGAGGTCCGGAAGGTGGTAAACCGGTGGAGTATTTGCTACGGGTGATTTGGAGATTCCGGTGGCCGGTTCGGTAGGTTTCCTACAGGTTCTGGTTGTTCTGCCGCCGGTTCTGGACTCCTGGTGTGTAGGGCTTCAAGGAGTGTGGCGGTGACCGAAAGGGTTTCATGGTTTTGTATTCAGATTTAGGGTTTTGGCAATTAGGTTTTAGGGTTAGGACGTCGTGCTGATAACGTGTTTAAGGAAAACTAAAATTGGGAGAGTATTGAGTCATACTTTCATTGATAATAGGGGCCTCTCTATATAGAGGATTACAAGATGAAGAATCAGAGTTGTATAAGGAAAGATAATCATACAATTAATCGGATATCTATAAATATCTCTAATTCAAAACTCTGTTACAACTAGGTACGGTCAAGTAACTTAGAGTTTGGGCCAGACACATATTCTGGATTTGAACATAATTAAGGTTTTGAGAGTAGCCGCACCAGCTTTTATTTAAAAAAAAAAAAAAAACATACTAAAAGGTTTAGAAACAAGGGATGGAAATGTAGTATTGAGCACACCTTAATTGATGGCCAATACCATGTATTTATATTCAATAGAACACTAGTGATCACTACTAGTCGTTACAAAATGATAGAGAAGAACTCTATTAGATTTACATATACAATTGATAAGCATGATAATTATACAGATAAATGTTGCAACAGATTGCTCCCATGTTGTTGATGGACAATAGAAGAAGGTGGGATAAGGTTAGGAGACTTGAGAGATAGAGTTGCCTTGCATGCATGCATACGTGAAGAGTGCAAAGATTCTTTTGGTTTATCACATACATCTAGAGAATGCATAATATGGATTCTTTTGTGTTTCCTTAGTAGTAGTACATAGGCATATATACATATTCATTGAACAAAATGCAATCTGCTTGTACATAGTAATCACCCCCAATCCCACTCGTGCTTATTGCAATCTGCAACTTGACCATTATTGGACCACTCCTACCTACATTTGCATGCTAAACACTTTTACTTTAATTTTTTAGTCTTTTTCCTTCTTTTTTTTGTGAAACAAAGAGTGAAACAGAAATTAGATCCCGGGAAGAAAACAAAACTTCAAAAAGCTATACCAAACATCTACATAAGGTCGAGACATACCGGATACTTTTGATCACATTGGGATAATAATAGTGCCAAGTCGCTTCGCTCTATTTGATTTTTAATTTGTTGAAGTAAGTCTTTGGGATATTTTAAAAAAGATTCATATTTGTAGATAAAATAATTACAAATTAATATCCTATCTATTTAGGATGCAGTGTTAATCACACGGTCATTATGTGACTAAGAATTTTATGGTCACTCACCCTTAAATTTAATTTCAACGGTTGAGATTAAAACACTTAAAATTCTTTTTTTAGTTTTAACTGAGTAACTATATTATTCTAAAAAAAAATAAAAAAATGAGTGACTACAAAATCCGTAATCACTAATAACTATGTGAACATTACTGATTCACGCTATTTCTCCTAAATCACTTTTCCCCAACTATTAGAAGGTATCATTCTCATAAAAAAAAATTAAAAAAAAATCTATTAAAAGGTATATATTTCCTCACAACTTGGTCAAAAGAAGACAATCGGTTTTTAATTTTTCTTAGCATGAGATAGGTCCTCAATCATCTTTTATCTTGAAAAAGCATAGAAATATTTGATTGATGTGACATATGGAACATGTTAATATATTTTTAATGAATAGACTCTCATAGAATAACTCTGAGAAATTATATAACCAAAAGTAAGAACTAAAATAAAGTAGGTTGACAGGGCATTAAGCATAAGTGCAAATCTGAAATCTCAGATGAACTTGGACCATGAGCAAAAGCCGATCTGGATGACATAACCAAACCCAACTTGGAACAATAATTCGAGCCTAATGCTAAGTTGGAATCCAACGCCGGATCCAAATGATGACCCAACATATTCAACAGCGAGAACCACCAAAAAGCACCAAAACGAGCATGGCACAATCCTCCTTCAACTGAGAGTCCTCATAACACCATAATCTGAATGGCTATAGCAAAAAGTAACACGCACCAAACCAGACAAAGGATATAGCCAGAAGCAACCTTTGCATGTTGACAAAGACAAGAGAAACACCGCCGTCAGTACCTTAGAGCAAAGATACACGAGCGCAAATACAGCCACCAAAATCCCCACCAAAAAATGAATATAATGTGTCAGAGAGCTGCGAACGCAACCAGGTGCAGTGAAAAATACGAACCATGCAAGTGGTTAGCTAGCACAAAATAAAACTAAGAATTAATTCAACAGGTCAAGGAAGACCCGGATGAAATCACCAAAGACAAGGAGAGAGCCACGCCACAGCAGCAAAATGACAAAAGGAGAACGTCAAAAAAGATAAATCGATGTTAATCTCTGCTCCAATTGTTGCATCCTTTCCGGTATTTGGGCTGTTGCGTTGTCGGCGGGACCTGCCTGGATATTTCGCTGAACCTGCCTGCGCCTTGGGGCAAGCGGATTGCCCTTAGTCCTTGCCCTAGCTTCCGAGCGGTTGGTGTGCGGCAGTGATTCCGCCTCCTGCTCCAACATTAGTTGGGGGACGGGCGGTGGTCCCATCCCCAATAGTTCAGGTGGGTTCAGCGGTACCTGCATCTGTATGATTGGTCCCATTACCAACGTATCAGTGTTGGGCCGGCTACGCCCGGTGCTTCGTGATTGCTCGCTCTGCGCTGGGTTGGCGTTTGCCTCCAGCATCCTCTTTAGTTCATCAAAACCTGACATCAGCGTAGCCACTTGTTTTTGGGCCTCGGCTTTCTCTCTGCGCTCCTCTTCACGCTCTCTGTTTGCCTTGTGAAGGTCCGCCAGTGCCAGCTCGTACAGAGCTGTGAGATCCTGGCCCGGTGGGCGGCTGCTACTTGGATTTGCCTCACCGCCGGGGTTGGCTGGGGTGCTGAATAGTGCGCAGTTAATGCCTACCGCTGGGTTGGTGGGTTGGGGAATGGCGGATTGGTCCGCCTGCTCTTCAGCCTTTCCCCCGCTACCGTTAGTCATGGTAATTGTGGTGGGATGACCTTTTATTCAAGGGTTCCCACAGACGACGCCAATGTTAATGCTCAAAGTCCGGCGGTAGCCGAACCTTCGTTTAACGTGGGTCCGGTGGGCGGACGGCTACTCTGTGGACTCGGTGATCTTCGCTAGCTGTCAGATGAAAGACAGGGCGTCAGAGGGAGACCGCGTTGGGCGGTCTTCACTTCTCCGATGCCTAAGTCAGTCGATGCATATAGACAGCATAACAATAAATGAGTAGTAAATGCGTAATTAATGAGGAGAGAGGAGAGAACCTTTTATAGGTGAGGAGAAGGCTGATCTTCTCCTTGTTTTCGATGTAGGACTGATGTGCTTCAGTTCCCAGCGTCAGGAGCTTCTAATGCTATCTTGCCACGGCGCGTGGCGGCGCGTCGGCGGTGATCTGGGGGCAATCCGAGGCTCAGGCGGTAGCTCGCCTGGCTGTGTATCCGTAGGCTACTCCTTTGGCGGGAATCAGTACCTCTGGCGGTACCATGAGCGTAGCTCATTATAGCTAATTATGCTTGCAAATGCACATGTATGTACAATGTGTGTGTGTGTGTGTGTGTGTATCAGATCCTATCCCGAGCGAGGCCTCGCTCTGAAATTAAAGTGCGCTTTTAGAGTTTAGGGTCACTAATGTATAGATCAACTCTACAAAATTTCAGCCAAATTGATGGTCGTTAAGGCATTGATATATAACTGCCTTAAAGCTAGTATGATTCAGGTTGGACAGATTTAGTTCGTCCACTGGTTTAAGCGAGTTAGATACCTTAAAGATCATCAACTTGGCTGAAATTTTGCAGAGATGATCTATACATTAGTACCTAAAAATTAAATGGTCGAGATGTGGATATGAGACTGAAAAGTGACCCTAAACTCTAACCTCGCACTTTAATTTTAGAGCGAGGCCTCGCTCTAGATAAATATATATATATATATATATATATATATATATATATATATATATATATATATATATATATTAGTTAAGTCATGATTCTCATATAATTGTGTAAACACGAAAATCTTGCAACAAATGAAAGAAGGATACGTGTACAAAATAATATAATTTTTTATTAATGAATTTGAGGGTTACAATCTCTGTAGATGTTCTTTCACAAGAATCTCCTCTGATTCGATCTCCGACGTTGATTTGATTCAAGGGTGGCAAGCACTTGATCTTGAATCGAACGATTGTAGTGTGAACTTCTTGTTATGTTGACGATTTGAGGAAGACGATTGACCAAGGGCTGTAGAAGCTTGATCTTGATCGGATTTAGGCCACGAGCGGTGTCACGTGGTGGACGTTCTTCCGCTTTGGTAGGGGATGAACCAGCACGTGTGTTTGGTGCTTGTTGATTCTCCACGAGCTTGATGAAGAACTTGTAGAGGATTTACTTTGTTGAAGACGACGGATGATCAAGGGCTGTAGAGGCTTGATCTTGATCAGACTTGAACCACGAGAGGTGTCACGTGGTGAGTATGGATTTGATGACGGATGAATCGGCACGTTTGGTTAGTGCTTGTTGATTTTCTGCGAGTTTGACAACTTCTGAGCTTGCAGGTAATTTCCCTTGTTTGTCTGAAGTCAGTGAGATGAAGAGACTGGCTATTTGGCAGCTTGATGGTTCTTCACGAGCTTGGGAGACTTCTGAGCTTTGGAGAGGTTTCTTCAGTTTGCTTGCGTCCCTCTGTCTGTCGTCGTCTCCCCTCATCTTGATTTGAGAGCGGATATTTATAGTGTTGCCACCTCCCTCAATTTGGAATGCATTGATGACATAGCATTAATCACATTCCGTAAATATGTAATTAAATCAATCAGTTTAAATTCATTGATTTAATTACCTTTTATTTAAGAAATATGCCAATCAAATATGATTTGATTTAATACTTGATTTCAATCAGAATTAAACAATTTAAATTGATTGGTATTTGAATTTAATACTTGATTTCAATCAGAATTAAACAATTTAAATTGATTGGTATTTGAATTTAATACTTGATTTCAATCAGAATTAAACAATGTAATTTGATTGATATTTGAATTTAATACTTGATTTCAATCAGAATTAAATAATTTAATCTTATCGATATTTGTATTTAATACTTGATTTCAATCAGAATTAAACAATTTAATCTGATCGATATTTGTATTTGATGCTTGATTTTCATCGAGATCAATCAGTTTAATACGATTGATCCGCTTTAAATGCTTAACTCGAGCAACAATCAATCAACGATAAATTGACGTTTCCATAATTGATACTTCCGCGTCATTCAATCGATGGATCACTCGTGTTTTGACATGTGTCATCCTCGAAGCTCACATAATTTTGGTGATGTACGAGCCACGTGTACCTTTTGTAGGACTCATGTGCCAACTAAGCTTGTTTAGCCAAAAATTCAAAGATTGACTGATTTATTTAATGAATTTTATTTTCATTAAATTTCTTGTGTCTACAAATTGTATTTCCGCAGTCGAATGAGAATGACATTTTTACTAGTGCAGATGATGAGACTACTACGAAACGATTTCAAAATATGAAATCTCATTGAAGGTAATTACTATTGTAATAGATAAAAATTACACATATAAATTTTTTTTATATTTTGATATTATTAATATTTTTTATGTGCCTCAGTAAACATAAATTTCTCGCTCCGCCACTAATTATCAAGACCCCCGGTGAGGTCCCAACACTTAATACATGAATAAATCACAATCATGACATGTACGTTATATGAACATATAACTGTCATTTCCAAAAAAAAAAACAGATGGGCCACTATCATTTCCTTAGGTTCATGACTAGCCGGCCAGAGGTACCCCGGTAAATATCCTGAAAAACTAGAGTCATTTTGAGATGAAAAACCCTATATAACATGCACAAATTAGTTGGCCGGCAGTGATCAACACCAGTTTCCTCTCTTACCAAGAATATAAAAAAAAGATACATCATGAAAATGTTGCTAGTTCTACTCTTCTTCCTCCTAGTCACACTTGTAGCAACAACTCAAGCTTCAAATGGAGCTATATCCCACCAGATTCATCTCCTCAGGCCACAAACTGGTTCCGGTGGGAGGCACGTCCCCGGCATTTCATGCCTGAGCTGGAGACTTGGTGTTGAAACCCACAACATCGTTGGCTGGACGACTGTTCCAGCTGTCTGTGAAGGCTATGTAGGGCACTACATGCTAGGCCACCAGTATAGACAGGACTCGAGAGCTGTTACTAATGAGGCTTTGCTCTACGCTAAGAGCCTGAACCTTACAAAGGACGGCAAGAACTTGTGGGTCTTCGACATCGATGAGACTTCTCTCTCCAATCTGCCTTATTATTCTCACCATGGATTCGGGTAAGTCCCTTCTTAATTATAGTCCCCATATATGGTTTTGCATAGTGGGATGCATGTGCATAAAGGTTGATTAATAATCTTTCAAACCAATGCTAGGTAAGTACTAAGAACATATCTTTAAAATCTTACTTCTGTTTTTAGTTAAATAAACATCTAAATTTCTCATTAGAATTGTTTGAAAAAAAGAAAAGAAAAAGAAGAAGGTTTGCAGAAAAAGTCTCTCCATGTTAACAAAATATTTGTAGTTTTCATCTCTGCCTACACAGTACACAATTCTGTATTATTATTATTCTTTTTTAGATGTTCTGTATTATTATCAATGATATGTTTTATTAATGTTAAATCAGCAATCTCCATGCTTGCCAAAAGAAATGGATAATTTGGATTAAAAATAGGAAACAGAGGCAATTATCAAGAAATTAATTATCTGTATTCATAATGCATTTGCTAATTAATACATACTTTTGATATAGTCAAGGTAGTTGATGTGATATTGGGAAGACCAGTCATTGAGCGATTATAGAAAATACATTATTACAAATAATGTAACTGGTAGTTTCTACATCATCTCACTTGATTTCTTTAAGATTTTTGCTGTAATAGATACATATATGTCTTCGTAGGGTCAGCTATCCATCATATTAATCTTTGAAATTTCAGAGTAGAGGTATATAATTCCACTTCATTCGACGCCTGGGTCTTAGAAGGCACGGCCCCAGCTTTGCCTGAGAGTCTTAAACTGTACAATAAGTTATTGGCTCTTGGAATTAAGGTAGCATTCATAACTGGAAGAGGAATATCTCGAAGAAGTGTCACAGAAATCAATCTCAAATACGTTGGATATCACACATGGGAAAAGCTTGTGCTAAAGTAAGCATTGTAAATCTTTAGCTTCATCTTCTCGATCATTGTACAAATTGTGCTTTGAATTTCTAATAATTAGCATTTTTCTTTGCTTACAGGAATTCATCTTATTCTGGTAACACATCTGCTGTGTATAAATCATCGGAGAGAAAGGAACTTGAAAAGAGTGGATATAGAATAATTGGGAACATTGGTGATCAATGGAGCGATCTTTTAGGCACAAATGTGGGCGACCGGACCTTCAAGTTGCCTGATCCAATGTATTACATTAGTTGAACAACAGTTTTTTTTTTTTTTTTTTCACTAGGTTGAATATTTTATCGAGGCTTTATTGACCGTGCAAATAAAAATGGTCGCAATTAATGTAATGGTACTAATCAATCCTTCGTTTTTAACATTCGTCTCTTAGAGTGCATGTCAATCACAATTATTTAGGCTATGTCAAAATCACCGGTTATGCCCAAAACATATATTTCTTTGCCATGTCTGCATGTTTCTTGCACATTTTGTATCTAATATGAACATAAATCGTATTCAAACAAAGTAAAATTATACATAATAACACACTGTTTGGGGAGAAACCCATCGAGTAGCGGCAAAAAAACTGTAAAACACGCAAAGCAAAAAATAAGTATTGAAGTGGCGGATTGGGATCCAAAATATGATCAAACCCTCTATCAAATACGGAATAACCTCTACGACGCCACCCATTAAATTGCAAATACCAGCCCAGACCTCCCAAAGTGCAACGTCCACCATAACGAGAATTACTACCTAGCTGATCCATGCTATGAGCCAAGAACTGAAATAAACTCGTAATTGTAGGAATAAAAGAAATCAAATCCTTCTTAGGTATCCACTAAATCTTGCTTGAAAGCATTACTACAATTATGGGCAATAGCCACCTACACTATTGGTGACATATTTGGGCCAAATGCCACATATGTGCGTGTCTATTACTCATTGCTACAACACAGCCACTTTCTTTTAGGTCAGTGCGCTGTAGAGGGGTTGCTTTCTCCTTAATTGTCTCAGTTTTGTTTTGTTTGGCTTCTTCTGACATGGTGGAGACCATGGGTAGGAATCAGAGTTTCAATTGCTTCTATTTTTTTTTTTTTGGTCAACAATTGCTTTTATTCATGGTCCAGTATCGAGTACTCTTGCTTATTTGTAGTTCCGAAATTGAAATTGATTAGATTCTTGATATTATTCATTTTATTTCATCTTTCTGGGAATGGATGGATGGCTGAAATCAAGTTGGTGAGTACATGGGAAAGCAAAGAGAGCAGCTTCAGTTCGAAATCTGAAAACAGAGGCAATCCATCACTACCACAAAGTTGGGCTTCAGACCACCAATGAATGGTGTGTGTTGGGCTTCAGACCACCAATGAATGGTGTGTAAAGGCAATACACACCAGCCCAGCCACTATTGTTTTATGGGTTGCTAAAGCTGCCGTGACAAACACCCATGGGTCACTATCATTTTTGATGGTGCCTCAACTAATGGATACTGTTCATGCATTGGTGACAATGACTCAACACACCAATGCTGTGATTGGTGGAATATGTGGTTGACTACATCACTATAATTAGCAGTTTAGCACCACACCAATTCTATTGGTGACTCAATATATTTCATTTTAAAAAAAAAATTATCATGGAAAACTTAATTATTTTGAATATTATATAAATACAAATCCTCCTAGACTAGAAGACTCCAAAGTTGACTACTGTCTTCTTTCATATGAAACCAGAAATTGCTTCTCATCTATCTCCTTTCGTCATTGAACTGCAAGTCCAGTTTACAAAGTCCATCGCTTTCTCCTGCAAAATATGACAAACAAATAAGGACATATTGGAACAAAAAATTGAATCCCAACACAATCATCGATAAAATTACAAGTATCAATACATTGTCATACAGCAGAACAATTCATTATCACATTCAATCACAGCCTGTGAAGCTATAATCTTAATTCTACTCCAAGTCTTAGACTAGAATATGAAACCAAAACTTGAACATTAGCATTACGATACTCCATAAACCAAAATTGATCATTCTTCAAAATCGCAAACATAGAAATCAACTACTTATACATCTCCAATTTCACCTATAAACACTCCAACAACCTCCAAGGAAACCAACATATGCAAAATCCATCAAAAAACTAATCAGAACTCACTGAAAATTTCGCAAACCATCAAAAATTCAACTGAAGAAATCATTACCATGATGGCCATGATTCGCAGCAATATGCAAGGGACTAAACATGGACCGATTCTTCTTCACAACACTCTCCTTGGTTGATTCAGTTCATTAGCTCTAACAGCACCGTATTTGTAAAGGCAAGCCCTTACTTCTGCTGATTCTTCCGAAAGTGGAAGCTCTTCAGCAATGTCAAGAGCGGTTTTGTGGTCCCTGTTCAGTGCATTAACATTGCTGTCTGGGAGGGATAACAACTCGTTCACTATCTGCAAGGAAAGACAAAAGAAAATGTTTAGTACAGAGAAGTCATTTAGTAATTTCAGCAATCGATTTGCTTACACAAATTGAAGATTGATGTCAAGTATCCAATCAAAAAACATATCATACTTGAAAGAGAAACAAAGCTTTTGAACAAACTGACAACAATTGTCCGCAAACGCTAGTGAATTTATACTAGTTTAGTATGCAGGAAATATAAAAAAGTCAGAGGCAAAAATATTGACTCTTCAGGAACTTCAAACCCATGTTTGAGAGGAACAATGTAAAAGATGAGGGAAATTCTCAGCCAACTTAATCACATTTCTTCACACTCAACTAGCAAATAAGAACTTCAAAGTTCATGGCAATTATATTAACATTTACAAGTTAGTTTAGATCACAAAAGGATATTGATTGTTTTAGCAGGTTTAGCTCATATTATAGCTATTACATGTAGGAATCAAATCATGGGAAAAGGAATTGAATCTCAGAACAAAAGCTTACACCTAAAATATAGCACTCCAATAGAATAGGTAAATTAAATTTTCTATACATACTAAAAACAGACAGAATTTCTTGCACAAATACAAATCAAGGTTATATGATGTTCTGCCTTCTGCATCCACTAGAGGAAGGGGTAGGGTATTCTAGCAAAAACTAGTAAAGAGTGGTAATCAAACTATGCCTTTCATCCTATCTCAAAGACAAACATATGTCTTCCATGATCCATGGCACCAAAAAGAATCCTGGTGGAAGTTAAAACAAACTGGCATCGGCTTTGCAACAAGTGCTTGAAATTCGCAACACTCTTACAGCTTTATGATATGTAACTACATAGCATTGACTTGTTTCATTTGTTACTTAAGCCATTCACAGTTTAACAGTAATAAAATGAATTAAATTTACTACCTTAACCATTCAAAAGATGCATTAATAAACAAAAAAGGTAGAGCATAGAGCAGATAAGAAGTACCTCAGCTCGCTTCTTCCTGGTGGCTACATGTAATGCTGTGTTACCGAATTTGTCAGGAAGCATCACAATTGCAGCATCTGCATCCAGTATATATTTCACCACCTCACAGCTTGTCCCTTTAACAGCCATATGCAAGGCAGTTTGCCCTTTCTTGTCAGTCCTTCGTGCCAATTGTGGATCCCTATTTAGCAATGCTCTTACAATCTCCACATGCCCTGGTCTTGCAGCCAGATGCAATGCATTCTTCCCATTTGATCTTGAAATCTCCAACTAGGTAGAATCCTTTGACAACAGTTCATCAACCACAGCTATATGCCCTCTTTGAGCTGCAGATATAAGTGGGGTTGCATTCGATGGGCCAATTGTCCTGCTTAGCCCAGGGTCATGATCCAGGAGTACCTGAACAATGGCTGCGAGTAAAGTACGAGTATCAATACATTGTCAAACAGCAGAACAATTCATTATCATATTCAATCACAGCCTCTAAAGCTATAATCTTCATTCATTAGACTAGAATATGAAACCAAAACTTGAACATTAGCATTACGATACTCCATAAACCAAAATTGATCCTTCTTCAAAATCGCAAACATAGACTTCAACTACTTAAACATCTCCAATTTCACCTATACCACATTCCAACAACCTCCAAGGAAACCAACATATGCAAAATCCATAAAAAAACTAATCAAAAATTAAGTTGAAGAAATCATTACCATGGTGGCCTTGAGTTGCAGCAATATGCAAGGGACTAAACCCGGACCGATTCTTCTTCACAAAACTCTCCTTATTCGAATACTTCAACAACTCCTTGGGTTGGATATATATATCATGGGTTGGTTTGATTAGCTCACCTGTTTCCATGGAAAAGCAATAGTGATTGCGGGATTGAAATGGCCACTGGAGATGTAACCAACAGAGTAACTCAATGCATCCGGTTGATTATCCTTATATCCCATTTCCTTGAGCAACATACCTTCCAACGCACAAGAAAAAACCCAAATGAAATTCCATCAGACATAAACATTCAAGATCTGCAACATGCAAGCCTAAAGATTGAAAATTTAAAAGCATAGAGAAGAGAATACAGAAAGTTACCGCGAGCACCCCTGCCTGCCCCATCGAAGGGCCTCGTAGATCCAAACCGTCACCGTCGGAGAACGCTACAACAGATCCGCCACTCCATCTAAGCCAACCTCGAATCACCAAAGCCTTGAGGTTGGCTTAGGCCGAAAAATAACATGGCTTTTGACCAATATTGATCGATGAAATCGAGCGATTCTGGAGTAATAATCAAAAATTTATGGAGCAGACGAACACTTAAACGAGAGAGAGAGAGAGAGAGAGAGAGAAATAGCAGGCTAGGGTTTTAGTCGAATCAAGTGAATATATAGGATAGAGGAGTTCTTTGCTGTCTCGGCACCACACCATAAGAGTTGTTTAGAACTCAGCCCAAACATATGAAGGCCAGAGCCCACTTATAACACCAAAACAAACAATGGTGTGCAAATTCACTACTATTTAGTAAAATATGACACCAAAACAAACAATGGTTGGTAAAATATAACACCAAAACAAACAATAGTGTGCAAATTCACTACTATTTAATAAAAGATGACACCAAAACAAACAATGGTGTGCAAATTCACTTGTGAACTCACCATACTTGCATAAGTGGCCAACAAATGGTATCTAATGCCTATATTTGTGGTAGTGCATGTTTAAAGCTTGAATCTTTTGAGTGTCCAAGTCCATAGTTCAAGTTAGTGTTGAAGAAACAAACAAGGAACAGAACTCACCGATACCAGGATCTCAATGATGATCTTCTTGGGTTCAATCACTGCCATGGTTTCAGCCTCCTACTCAGTGCTGAAATTGGGGATCTTGGATTAGAGATGATATGATAGGCATAGACCCATACAAAATTCAATCAAAAAGCCATAACTGAAAAACCATAGACAACAAAAATCATCCAATTTTTCTCCCACATCTATCGAATATGGAGCCTTCAAAGAAAATTAAAATAATAAAAACCAAAATGGTACCTGATTGTGTTGTCCACTAGAGCTTCTCCATGGTCTTAGGTTCAAGCACGACGAATGAGTTGTAATGGTCGATGTCTTCTTTCTTCTCAGGTGATTCGCAACCTCGCTCTCCACGAACACAGTCTGAAATCTCTTCAATCCCTTAATGCAAAGAATAACCACAATCACATCAGAAATCACAACCCCTACTTCAAAAATAGAAATTAGGGAATAGATTGGGGATTTAGTCCCTACAATTCAGACTCTCCCGGGTAATCGATCATGGTGAATTTGGAGCATTAAGACCAGATAGAGAGAGGTAGAGAGAGACCAGTGAAAGAGATAAGAGTTTTTATTTTATTATTATTATTTTTTCTGAGAACTTCGAGATTCAATTAAACGTGTGGAGCACAATTCATGACGTGATCAAAGAGGAAAAGGAAAGGATAAAATATTCAGTAAAATTAGGGCCCACAGAAAAGAAAATCTAAACAAGTATTAAATCTTGGTTTGAATAAAAAAAAGAAATAAAAAATAAGAGAAATTTTATTCACACATTGTAAAATACTAGATACACATCTCCTACTTAATACACCACCTATTAACTTTTTGTTTTGACATTTTATTAAAAACACAACCCCAAACTTCCTAAACTATCCTCATTCACAATACACCGTACACATCTTTTATTTTTATTTATATATTTTTTTATATATATACCGTCTTAATTTGAAGATAAAAAAACCCTTGATCTTTGGAATTAAGATCACTATATCCAGTTTCATCTTTAGCTCCATTGACCTAACGTTGCCCAACTATTCTCTCTGCTCTCGAATTATTTTTGAAGTAAAACTCCTAGTTTATCAAATTGATTGGTAAAGCTATTTTCCAATACAAATGTCAGCTTATTAGTCATTCCTAGATTAATCATTGTATGCATTTTAAATAAGATGCCAACAGACAAAGACGTGCTGGAACCTTCAAAACTGTGGATATAACAATTATAGAAGACGTGATATGATATCGTCATACACCCTATAAAACCGATATATTGAGAACTCATATATGGAGAACCGACCTCGTTTATCAAACAAGCTTCAATACTATCAAACAACAATTGAAATTCAAAACCTAAATTTTGTAGCTAAAGTTCAGTCAAAGATGGAGAAGTCATACCTCAATTGAGGGTTGAGAAACACCATTATCATAATCCATTACATTGTTGCCGATTTTCTTTGGAACTATGGATGTTCATCAATCGGTCTTGTTAACTGTTTCTGACTGGTTTTAAGTGTGCATCTTCATTCATGTCATTTATGTACGTGATAAGAAAACTCTAAAGCGGGATGATATATTCCAACTATGTTTCTTTATTTTTAATATAAATGTCTCTTTTGGTAATTTAATATACTCATAAATTCTTATGTCGGGTGAATAAAAAAATGGATGTGTATTCAGTATTTTGCAATGTGTGAATAAAATTTCTCAAAAAATAATTAGCCTCCCATGCTTTGTGCGTAGGATATAGCCACCAACATTGTATATAACAGTGGGTATGAGCTCCATATCTACGGTTTTACAATTTTGTGGCAATACATGTGTGGCCTTTGCCCACATTTGTAGTGGTGAACCAAAACTTTTGATCGGTTGGTCGCTGATGATGGTGATGAACCTTAAAAAAAAAATAATAATAATAATAATAATAATCTTTAGACAAAACTAAACTCAAGAAATTCTAGAGACAGAGCATGTTTTATGTCTTTTACACTTGGTCAAATGAAAATACCAAATACCAAAAACCTAACTCTCTCTCTCTAAACAAAACCAAGCTTGCGGCAGCGCGACATCTTCAGCTCTTGTCTGGCGGCACTCGGCTGTCGTTGTGATATATGTTGTCCAATGAGCGACGATTGAGCTACGAGATTGCTTTCCTTGAGGTTTCAACAATGGTGATTTAGTCCTATTCAGATCGAGGCAGCTCTATGGTTAGTTGTATGCAATGTTTTCAGGAAAGGCATGGGCCCGACAACCGGATTTTGGATCCAGGCGACGGTGGCTATGCAGAAACCTTTGTTGAGGGCAGCATGCTGAGACTTGTTCCTGTTTCGTTTTCGGGTTGCATTGCAGTCTTCATCCTATGGGTGGTGGTACTCGATGGAGGTTTTGTTTTCTTGAAGCTGGATGGTGGTGACGTCTCCGGTGGGTCGTGGTGGCACATCTAGTGGGCGTGCGACATGGAGGCAAGCTGTGGAGATTTGGATGGGTTTGGGCCAATCTGTTAGGCCTTGGGTTGGGCTGTCCTTTAGGGCTCCTATTTGTTATTATTATTATTTTTTTTTTACTTTGTTACTATTTCCTATTGTTTTTAGGTAGCTAGGCATTCTTTTGTGCAACTATGAGTTTTACCTTTAGGCTTGCTTATTTACTATGTTATTTCATAATAGGCTTACTTAAATAAGTGAGCATGGAACCATCAAATGAGTAGACCTAATCTATGTATCGCTGTGGTACTACCACATACCACAAACTCTTTATCTATCCCAAGTCGGTAGAGGGAGGATATGTAGTGACTTATTCTAGCTTGAGTTATTTATATATCGACATGATATTCATTAAAAAAAATGAAAATAGCAAATTAAGGCTTTTTATTTTTCAACATAAAATTCTTAAAGAAACATACAAATATTATCAATTAATGAACAAGCGTGTCAAGATCAGTGACAAAAGCAAAGAAAAAATAATGCATATTGTTTTAGGGAATCAGAAATTGAGAGAAAATTGCTGTGTGTTCTCATTGATAATAGGGGCCTCTTTATATAGAGGATTACAATGCATAGAATCTCAATCATACAAGGAAAGTAATCGTACATTGAATAGGAATCTAGATCCTTCAAATGTAACCCTATTACCACTAGGTTAAGTAACTTAGAGTTTTGGCCAAACACAAACTAGAGATTTACTTAAACACTCCCCCTTGTATTGCCCAAACGCGGTGCTTCTCTCGTTGCCTCGCTAAAAACCTTGCCGAGTAACAAAAACCCAGGAGGACAAAAATAACCTCGGTCGAAGGGGAAAAAAAGCACAACACACCCTTCACGCTTCGAGACAAACATGTAGACATCTCCCCCTGATGTCTGCGCCTCCCCCTGATGACTACGATCATGGGAGTTCAGATAATTTCCGCAAGCCAATCCTTGCCACATGTTTCTCGAACGTGGATTTGGGCAATGACTTAGTAAACAAGTCTGCCACATTGTCCTCAGATCGAACCTGGTTTACCTTGATCTTGAGGAGCTTCTGTTGTTGCTGAATGTAGAAGAATTTGGGCGATATATGCTTGGTGTTGTCACCTTTGATGTAGCCTTGCTTCATTTGCTGAATGCAAGCAGCATTATCCTCATAAATGCTTGTTGGCTCATCTGTGGTAGACTTCAGACCACAATTGCTTCGAACATGCATAACTATGGATCGAAGCCATATACATTCACGAACTGCTTCGTGAAGAGCAATAATCTCTGCATGATTCGAAAAGGTAAAGACTAAGGTCTGCTTTGTAGACCTCCAAGATATCGCGGTCTTTCCCATGGTGAATACATAGCCAGTTTGGGAACGACCTTTGTGTGGGTCAGAGAGGTACCCAGCATCAGCAAAACCTTCCAAAACACTTATATCGTTTTGGGATCGGGAGAGGGAATGCAGTCCACCATGTATGGCGTCCCTGACAATTGATGGGTCCGAATCCATCTTCTCTCTGTAGGGATAGAACAAGCCCATATTAATCGTACCACTTAGGTATCGAAAGATATCTTTAACACCAGTCCAATGGCGTCGTGTTGGCGCAGAGCTATATCTAGCTAGCAAGTTCACAGCGAATGAGATATCCGGTTGTGCATTGTACTAAGTACAATAATGCGCCTATTGCACTTACATATGACACTTCTGCTTCTAGCACTTCTTCATCGTCATCTTTCGGACGAAATGGATCCTTCTTTGAATCAAGACTACGGATGACCATTGGGGTGCTTGAAGGCTTAATCTTGTCAGTGTTGAAACGCCTAAGCATCTTTTGGGTATAAGCTGATTGATGAATCAGGATACCATCTCTACTGTGCTCAAGTTCTAAACCGAGGCAAAACCGTGTTTTCCCAAGATCTTTCATCTCAAACTCGGATTTCAAGTGTTCAGCGGTTTCTCTTAACTCTTTAAGGGTGCCAATTATGTTCATGTCATCGACATAAACCGCTACTATTGCAAATCCGGAACTTGTCATTTTTATGAACACACGTGGACATAGTTCATTGTTGACATATCCCTTCCCAATCAAGTAGTCACTTAGACGGTTATACCACATCCGTCCGGATTGTTTCAATCCATATAGTGAGCGTTTCAATCTTATAGCAAACGCACTCCGTGGTTTAGAGCCACTTGATTTGGGTAACTGAATTCCATCTGGAATCTTCATGTATATTTCTGTATCTAAATCCCCATATAGATACGCAGTAACCACATCCATAAGCTGCATGTTCAGTTTTTCGGAAACTACCAAACTGACAAGGTAGCGGAACGTAGTGACGTCCATTACGGGAGAATAAGTCTCCTCGTAGTCGATTCCAGGGCGTTGTGAGAAGCCTTGTGCCATAAGGCGAGCTTTGTACCTTACAATCTCGTTTCTCTCATTACGCTTTCTAACGAATACCCATTTGTGCCCAACTGGTTTGGTGTTGGGCAGTATTGGTACAACTTTGCCAAATACCTTTCTTTTCGCTAGATAATCAAGTTCTGCCTGGATCGTATCTTTCCATTTTGGTCAATTCGCTCTACGTTGGCATTCATCAACGGAGCGTGGTTCGATGTCATCGGTCTCAATAATCTCACGCGCCACTGAATACACGAATACATCATCAATGATGATGGAATTTCTTTCCCACGTCCCATGTACACTAGTGTAATTTACAGAGATCTCTACGTTCTCACGGATAGGTTCTGACATTGAGGCGTCCCCCAATGATGTCTCTTGGACATAACCATAATCCGGAACATTCTCATGGGACGGATTTTGAGTATCGATGATCAAAGGATTTGTTTGTGCCTCATTCGCTCTCTTTCTAGGGCGAGTATCCTTCGAACCAATCGGTCTACCACGCTTCCTTGCGGGACCTGCGGCCATAGACGCCACATCATTGCCATTCTGAGCAATGGCGCCATCTCCTGGTGTCACAAAAGTGGCGTTATGTCCATTTTTCGGGACATCAATCCTTGCAGGCACGTTTGCAGCAGGTATGTGTGATCTCGTCACTTTGGCAACATCAGAAAATGTATCAGGCAGAGTGTCTGTTACGTTCTGGAGCTTGATTATTCTTCGCACTTCAAGTTCGAACTGTGCGGTACGGGGATCGAGATGAGACATAGTGGGGACCTACCACTACATTCCTGTCGTTCCTATTGAACATCTGTGTTCTTATCTCCCCCTAACGATGGGAAGATTGTCTCATCAAAGTGACAATCCGCAAATCTAGCGGTAAAGAGATCGCTTGTCAAGGGTTCAAGATAGCGGACGATAGTTGGAGATTCATAGCTAACATAGATGCCCATTCGTCATTGTGGACCCATCTTAGTACGCTGTGGCGGCGTAATAGGCACATAAATAGCACACCCAAAAATGCGTAAGTGCGAGATATCAGGCTCGTACCCAGTCACTAGCTGCAACGCAGAGTAAGATTGGGTTGCAGTGGGTCGTAGACGAATTAGCGTCGTTGCATGCAATATTGCATATCCCCAAGCAGAAACAGGGATATTGGTGCGCATAACCAATGTCCGTGCTATCATTTGTAGTCATTTGATAGCGGCTTCCGCGAGACCATTTTGGGTATGAACATGGGGAACAGGATGCTCTATATCAATCCCCAGTGACATGCAATAGTCATCGAATGTTTTCGATGTAAACTCCCCAGCATTATCAAGTCGAATTGACTTAATAGGGTGGTCAGGGTAGTGAGCCCGTAGACGGATAATCTGGGTGAGGAGTTTAGCATAAGCAGCATTTCGGGTGGACAATAGCGCGACATGTGACCAGCGTGTCGACGCATCAACCAATACCATAAAGTATTTAAAAGGTCCGCATGATGGTTGAATTGGTCCACAGATATCCCCTTGGATTCTCTATAAGAACGGAATGAGTATTTTGGGATCCTTTGCGTAGGACGGTCTCGGTCCTAATTTCCTGAAGGAACAGGCTTTGTAAAATGAACGAGGGGCCTTAGAAGCAACCAATGAGGATTTTTGTTGGGCCCGCGCGTCTGTAGCGCCATTAGAAGCAAAATGTGTGACTACATCTCCCATCATGGCGTTGGGGCCATGGGAATTGGTATTTATGGCGTCATGGCCATTAGAAGGAACAACCATGGCGTCATGCTCATGGTTGGCGCCATTGATGGCGTCATCACATGGGACTTGGGCGGCCCTATGGCGCCCCAAGACGGCTGCAGCGCCAGATGCTGCAATTGTTGCGGTCTTGCTAAGTCCAGGAATCAATTTTCGATTCTTGCTTCTTCTCACTCTGAAGAATGGATGTCCGTGTGAAGTCTTTAGTATATGGAGCATCATATCACGACCAGGATGTCCTAGTCGGTCATGCCAAAGCCAATATGTGTCAGAATCCAAGAGATCTTCTCTTATCACATTGTTGGATTCAATTGGTCGAATTGTAGTGACATAAAGTCCACTAGATTGACACATCAGCTTCTCTAAGATGCGCTTTCGTCCGCAATCATTAGAGGTAATGCAAAGGAATTCTTTTCCGTTCTCAGTATGCGTTTCCGCATGGAATCCGTTGGTTCTTATATCGTTAAAACTCAATAAGGTTCGATTTGCCTTAGGAGCGTAGAGAGCTTCAGTGACTTTAATCAAGGTGCCATTTGGCAATAGGAATTGGGTCATTCCATGTCCTTGAACTAAACCTGATGGCCCAGCCATCGTAGTCACAGAGGAATATGTAGGCAACATCTCTAAGAATAATTGCATATGTCATAGAATGGTGTGCGTAGTCGCACTATCCGCAAGACATTGTAGTTCATCCATTCCTAAAAGAAAAGCTCATAATTAAAAAGGAGTCATAAAGAAAAGAACTCAACTTTTATTAATAAGCCAAACGGAATTACATAATTTTTTCTTTGACCAAAGAAAATCTAATCCAATAAACTAGCTAATGCAAAACAATGGTAGTCGTCTAACTCCTTTCGGTAATTCCAATGCAAATATGACCAGGTGAGTAGAGAGATGTCGGTGGAGCAAGGCTCGATTAAGTACCACTTATCTCAAAACCTTCCTAGACATCACACTTACATTGAGTACGCCTACTTTGAAGAAAGACTAATACCATTGGCATCTACTAAAAATAATATGGCAATTGCCTACATCTCTTGGAAAATAAAAAGACTTAATCAAAATCGCCAGTTTCTGGGTCTTGATTCTTGTAGTCTTCCACCCTTAGATCGAGATCACCATCTTGATCTTCTTGTTCCATGTAATTTGCCTCCCTTGCTTCACGATACGACTTGTATGTGTTTGCAACGTTCTGGGATGCTTTACACTCCTTTGCCCAATGTCCAGTTGATCCACATCGAAGACAAACATCATTATGGTTAGGCTCGCTTGATCGAGGCGCCTTTGGTGCGCAATTTGAATGACCATTGCTCTTGGTGGCGTCACCACCATGGCCGGAGGCTCCGCCTCTCTCTCTCTTCACACGTTAACCTCCACGGTTCCGTGTACACCTCTCTTGGCGGTTTCCTTCCTCTTTAGGGCGAGAATATGGACCAGAATGTCCAGAATTGTCCCTACTCTTAGGGTTTCACTCCTTGCGCCCTCCCTTGGGGGCGTGACTATAGTTAGACTCCGGAATAGACTTGGTTCCCACGGGTCTAGCATTATAGTTCTTCACAAGGATATTGTCGTGCTTCTCAGCTACGTTCATGGTGCCAATGAGCTCATGAAACCTTGTGATATGTCCTGCATTCACATCAATCCGATAATTCTTTGAAATCATCAGTGCAGAGACGGGGAAGGTAGAGAGAGTCTTCTCGATCAACATCGTATAAGTTATGGTTTTGCCACAAAACTCCAACAAAGACTTGATACGAAGAGCTTCCGAGTTATAATCAAGCACAGACTTGAAATCACAAAAGAGGAGGCTATGCTATCTCACTTCTAAATCAGGAAGCAGGGAGTCACGAACGTTGCCAAATCGCTACTCAAGTTCCACCCATAGTATTCTGGGGTCTTCCTCATTGAGGTATTCACTTTGGAGCGCGTCATTCATGTGCCTTGTCATGAGAATTATGGCTCTAGCTTGATTTGCTTCAAAAGAAGTAGCTTGCTCAATGGAGAGCACGTTCTGACTAGGCTCTTGGATGGTTTCCAGAAGTCCATCAGCCTTAAGATGTTGGCGCACATCTCAGACCCACCTATGGTATCCTGCGCCAGTTGTCTCCAGTGGAACAAAGTTCAACTTGTTCAGGTTACTCATCCTGAAAAACAACACAAGATTAGGGTTAGTTTAGGAGCGAAAAAGGCTACCACGAAAAACTATTAAATTTCTGAGCGTAGTCGCTTCCAAGAAATTAGGGGTTTTCTGAGCGTAGTCGCTTTCAAGAAAATCCGATTCCAAGAGGGGTTTTGGATTAGATCGAAACAACGATGTATGTGGTCGATCGTTTTCTTCTCAACAGTTCGGCTTTAGGTCTCCCCTATGAAGAAGAAGGGGGGGGGGGTAGAAGAAGGGATGTTGGAAGTCCCCGAGAAAAAGAAGAAAAGAATGAAAACTTCAAAAAAGGGAACTTTTAGAAAAGTTTACCTTGAGAATTGCCGGAAAATCTTGACCGGAAAAGTTGTTGGGGTTGGCCGGGAAAAACTTTGCCCGAGGTCGCCGGAAAACTGGTGGTTGGGCGGTGGTCGCCGGTGGCCGGAGAAAAGCTGGCAGGGTCTTGCAGGGCTTGTGCGGAGCTGCTGCAGGGGTGTTGCGCAGCTCAAGCAGGTGCTGTCGGCAGCTGTCGAGGGCGTGCAGGGGATCTGTCGGCAGATGTCGACAGATGCTCGGAATGTGTGCGCGGGGGTCAAGAGGGGCAGGCACAGGTCTGGGCAAGGGCTAGGCAGATATCAGCAGCAGGCGCGCAGGGCTCTCGGCAGGTGTCGGTAGGTGAGCGCGGGGCTCCTCGGCAGATGTCGGCAGGTGTGCGCGGGGCTTCTCGGCAGGTGTCAACAGATGCAGGCACAGGGGTGCGCTTGGCTCGGCAGTTCTCGGCAGCTGTCTCGGCAGGGCTCGCAGGGTGCAGGCACAAGGCAGGGGCCGGTTGGGATTTTTCGACGGCCGGTTCCGGTGGTTCCGCCGCCGGTTCTGGGTTCCTTGGGGCTAGGGCTTCGATGTATGAGGCGGTGGATGCTTGGTTTTTAGGGCTACGAAATTAGAGTTTCAGGGTTAGGGCTTCGTGCTGATAACATGTTTTAGGGAATCAGAAATTGAGAAAAAATTGTTGTGTGTTCTCATTGATAATAGGGGCCTCTTTATATAGAGGATTACAATGCATAGAATCTCAATCATACAAGGAAAGTAATCGTACATTGAATAGGAATCTAGATCCTTCTAATGTAACCCTATTACCACTAGGTTAAGTCACCTAGAGTTTGGGCCAAACACAAACTAGAGATTTACTTAAACACATATTAATTTTTTAATTTTTGAGGGGAATGTATTTAAACAAGGAAAATCCTAGAATGTGTTAACATATGACATGCATACAATTGCCTTGAAGTGGTAAATTTTTTTAGTTATCATATGAGTCCTCAAGTGGTAAAATGAGTCCTTAAAGTGGTAAAATGAGTCCTCAAAGTGGTAAAAATAGTTGATATATGAGAAATATTAACATATCATAGCCTTACCCTTTAAACAATAGGGTTAGTTCAGTATGAAAGAAAACTGTGAAAAAGCATTTCTCTATCTACCAATGACAATACTAATAATAATAATAATAATAATAAGAGTCTTTCTATTTGAACTTTGCCCTTTTAATAAAGTATACGCAGTTTTTATAAATTTTTTATTAACCAACTTTGCCCTTTTATACTATACCCAACAACGCTCTCCTCCCTAACTTCACTTTGATGGCCGTCAGCAGCCCTCCCCCACTCCCACCAATCCTCCATGCCTGATTATATTTTTTCTTCTGTTTTGTTCCTAAACCTCTAGACCAATTGGTTTTTCATATTATGGAGATGGGGCTTTAATCTCAATAGGTTCTTGTACATGCATAGAAGGCTCCAATGATTACAACGAGTTTAGTCTTGGCAAATGCTTCTTTATGGAGAACATAGTTGGAGATGGGATGGTCTGAAGATGTTCCACAGTCAATCAAGTCGGAAGGGGAGAGTGGGGCTGCCGGATATGAGTTTTTCAATTAGGAATTCAAAACAAGGGTAACATTGGAAAATTAAAGCATAAATTTTAAATGCCGGTATACGGGAAATTATTACATAGTCCCGGATCATGGTACACGTGGTGGTCCGGGTTAATATTATTGGCCTATATGTCTTGCAGTTATTTCTAACTGGTCTCTTAATTTAATTTATCTTCTTTTTTTTCACCCCCTGCATGGTCCCCACCAAATTCGAATGATACTATTAGCTTGGACCACCACATGGCAGTGCCACGTGGTACTCTGGGACCACAGAATAATTCCTCCTGGTATACTTAGAAATTTGTTGGGTTTTTTTAGCAGCACACCCTAATAATAATAATGACAAAGCTATAACATGGATGTCAGAAAGAAACATGTATTTTTCCTATCTAACAAATAATTCATAAGAAACCTTGAATATATCAAATTGTATTGATGTTGAGCAAGGTTATACTAAAAATCAGAGAGAGGAAGCCATGAATAGCTAGGGTTAAGCTCTTGTATTAGTTACATAGAGAACAGCAAGGAAATTACAACTCAACTTAAGGTACTTCTATAATTCTTATCTGTCAGTGACAACAACAAAAAAATTGAGGGAGACAGGACAAGAACCGTCAATGTAACTAATTAAATCAAGACCTTAAAGCATATTTTATTTTTTTTGAATAAAGAGCTGGTGCGGTTGCCCTCAAGCCTTGATTAATGAAACCGTCGAATACAAAAGAGGGACATAGAGCCTAAACTCCTGATTACAATAAGGATAAATTTCAGTTTAGTACCCTGTGGTTTGGGGGTAACATCATGTCAGTCCCTGCTCTTTCAATTTGATCAGCAACACCCCTGTGCTTTCAATTTCAATCAGCCGTGCCCAAATTTTACTGTTCCGTCCAATTTGAACGTTAACTTTGACTGGATTGACAAAGTAAAATTTGGACGGAACAGTAAAATTTGGGCACGGCTGATTGAAATTGAAAGCACAGGGGTGTTGCTGATCAAATTGAAAGAGTAGGGACTGACATGATGTTACCCCCAAACCACAGGGTACTAAACTGAAATTAATCCTTTACAATAAGCATCTAGAGTATGTCCCGAAATAATATCAGGAATCTCTACAAAGTACATGTATTCTAACAAGCATCAACTAGTAAAGAGTGCTCGACTGACTACTTCATTTGCTTTGACATAGCGGTGACATAACAGAAAGATAACTCAATATGTAACTCGATTACAACGTAGCATAATTACCAATTGCAGCATATTTTATAGTTGAAAGAACCATGCAATGCAATTGCTCTGATCTAGCTTCACAGTTATCAAGTTTGGAAAGAAGATAAATGGAGGGAATTAAGTTGTGCATTTGTCTCCAAGATGAATAAACTGATAGCTGCCAAAGCCAGGGCAACCCAAGACAAAAAAGAAACAAGGATTGACTTTTAATCTTGAGTCTTGAGAAGCTTCAAGTGCAATACAAACAGATTATTTGCTGATTAATCAATCTCTTTAAACATTGAACGAACATGAGTTTTTCTCCTTGAACATGAATATTGAACAAAACTTCACCACGATTGACAAATTATCTCAGGCTAGGCAGCTAGCAATTGCATGTCAATAGTGCAAGTCAAATTGCAATCTTTATGACAATGATATAGGAGGCACTCTTTGTGGGATTTTGCTCTAAATTTCTTTTGAGGATTGAAAAAGTCCTAAATGTGTGTAAACAGATAAGGGATTATACCTTTCATGAATTCACTTCATAGATAAAGCAAATAAGTTGACCCTTAGTGGGATTGATAGCCATTAAGCAAGAGCAAACAGACTTTGAAGTAGCAGACTGAAAATATAAATAGTTAATTTCCTCTATGTAATTTGGAGTTGTTGAGAATTCACACTATCAGTTGGAGTTTAACCTATACTTGAATTTCCTCTGTAGTTTAACCTAAATTCTCAGTTGGAGTTTTATACTTATATTTATGTTACAACTCATGCAACTCGTTTTTTCTATGGTTTAGCTTAGAATCACATGAAAGTGTGTGTGTGTGTGTGTGTGTGTCTTGTAGGCTATATCATAAAGATGACCAGAGTCAAAGTCAAGTAATGAAGAAGTCAACAAACTCAGCTGCTATCACACTTGACAGATGTCCTAACATGATTGGTGACCAAGAAAAGACCATTACAAATTTGGTTAAGCCTAACTGAAAGTTGTTAAGCGTAGCTTAAGCCTTGAGCAAGTTGTTAATGCTATGCTTATGTAAAGCAAGTGGTTAGAGCACCCACTACCTAAGATCCAGGTCATGGGTTCGAGTCACCATGGGGGTAGGAGTGAAATTCTTTGATCCTCTTTAAATTTAAAAAAAAATAAAAATAAAAAAAAGCTATGTGTATTCGTGTCACAATTCATCTTAATGAGAAATACTGTCATCTTCTTCCTCTAGCTTTCTGTTCTCAATCTCTCTTTCTCCTAAATCCCTAGATCTTTTATTTTAGCATGGTATCAAGAGCCATGAATCTTCGTCCTTGATTCTCTGTGTTCCTTTCTTGATTTTTCTTCTTCGATCCCCCATTCCTTTCTTCTTCGATCTCTCCGATTCTACTTTCAAGATTCTAGATTTTCAAGCTTCTGCAATAATGGTGGCATCTACAGTTTCTCTTCTTGCAAATCTCTCTAGCATCATCTCAGTGAAGCTTGATGACAACAATTACCCCACATGGCATTTTCAGATGTACTCTTTGCTTCGAGGTCATGGCCTGCTCAAGTTTGTGGATGGAACTCACACTCGTCCATCTTAATACTCCATCTCTGATGATGGCCATCTCTCTCTTACACCGTTTGAAGAATTTGACGATTGGCTTGAACAAGATTGCAACCTTATCTCTCTTCTTACTGCTACTCTTTCTCCTGAAGCTCTTTCCCATGTGGTTGGTTGTAACATAGCTTTGGAGATATGGACTACTCTTAAAGATCGATATGCTACTGTGTCTAGGTCTAATGTTGTGCAGTTGAAATCGAATTTGCAATCTATTGAGAAGGGTGATGTCTAGGTCTGATAGCATTGATAAGTATTTGCTTAGGGTTAAGAGTGCAAGGGATCAATTATCTACAATTGGTGTCAAAATGGCTGATGAAGATATAATGATTTTAATCTTGAAAGGCTTACCTTCTGAATTTAGTACTGTGAGGATGATGATTAAGGCACAACATACTCCTATCTTTATGTCTGAACGTAGATCCCTTTTACTTGCTGCTGAAACTAAAATTGAATGTGACACAAAGATGCAATCTCTTTCTTTGACTTCTATGAATGCTATGGTGGCCAAGAATCAATCTTGTAATAATTTTAATGACTCTAAAGGGCTTTTGCCTACACCTATTTGGTAATAGGGGCTATAATGGTTTTGCTGCCTTCAACAATGGTTCAAGACATGGATTCAACAAAGGATTTGGGAATAACAATGGTGCTAACAATGGTTACAGAGTTAGGCCACAGTAGAACAACAATAGTACTAATTCTGGAAGTTAAAACAATGGTGGTTGGAATGGTAATTCTGGCTTTAAAAGATCCCAAAATGATTTTGGTAGCAGAAACTTTGGTAATAAGTCAGTGCAGGGCTACAACAATGGCTACAGTGGTGGTTACAATGGTGGTTTTAGGCCTAGAATCATTTGCCAGATATGTAAGAAGCCTCGCTACTCTGCTCAAACTTGTTGGCATCTTGGGAAGACTCGAGGCTCTGATAGCTCTTCTTCTATTCTTAAGTGTCAACTATGTGGTCTAACTGGCCATTCTACTACTGATTGCAATCAGAGGCGATCCTTTGCTAGTCTTCAAGGTCAATAGACAGCCATGACAGCATCTATCCAACACAATCATGCTGCTCCCACACATGAAGTCTGGATCACTGATTCTGGAGCATCATCTCACATGACCTCAGACATTCACAAGCTCAACAATGTGACATCCTACACTGATGGAGATCAAGTTCAAATTGGCAATGGTGCAGGTTTATCCAAAAACATATTGGAGATGGTTCCATATTTCTAAACAAAAATGCCTTTTTAGCTTTGAAGAAAATCCTTCATGTTCCCAAGCTTGCTGCTCATCTCTTATCAGTATATCAATTATGCAAGGATAATAACTGTAGAATGATTTTTGATGAATTCTCCTTTTTTATACAGGACAAGGTGACAGGCAGGGTGATGTTTCAAGGCCTCAGTGACAATGGTCTTTATCCCATACCAGTCTCCATTTCCAGAAATCTCCTATTCCCTTTATCAGCTCCAACTATTGCTTTTCTTGGCTCCAAGATATCTCAGTCCCTATGGCATAAGAGACTAGGTCATCCTTCAAACAAAATTACTTCTTCCATGTTAGAAAAATCCCATATTAGTTCTGTTCATGATGATGTCTCTTCTGAATTGTGTGAATCTTGTTTAGCTGGAAAATTCACCAAGCTCCCTTTCTCTCATTCTACTATTCTAGCACTAGGTCTACTGTTCCCTTTCATAATGTTCACTATGATGTATGGGGTCCCTCTCCACATCTTTCTATTGAAGGTTTTAGATATTATCTCACCTTCATTGATGATTGTACCAGATATTGCAGGATTTTCCCATTACATAATAAAACAGAAGTTTGTTCTCTCTTCATTGCTTTTCATTCTTATGTGTCTACTCAATTTTTTGCTTCCATAAAAATCTTACAAACTGATGGTGGAGGTGAATATATAAACCACAAATTCTTGTCCTTTCTTGTTCAAAATGGTATAATTCACCAAAAATCATGTCCATACACACCTTAACAGAATGACCTTGCAGAAAGGAAAAATAGGCATATAGTTGAGACAGCTCTCAATCTTCTTCATCAATCCCATTTACCTCCAAAATTCTGGTTCTATGCTTGTTCTTCATCTGTGTTTCTCATAAATTGAATGCCTTCACCTACCTTGAGTATGTCTTCTTCTTTTGAGCTTTTCTACTCTAAACCACCTTCTCTTGAATCATTAAGGGTTTTTGGGTGTGCCTGCTTCCTTCTTATGAAACCATACAACTCACACAAACTCCAAGTCAAAACTATCAAGTGCATCTTTTTGGGATATGCACTAGGTGACTAGGTTATAAGGGTTTCATTTGTTTCAATGCCTTCAACTCTAAGTTCATCATTTCTAGACATGTTTTTTTTTTTTTTTTATGAAAATTCATTCCCATATCAGAATTTATGCACTGAGCCTTCTCCTTCCCCAACCAAACCTTCAAGTCCAAATCCTTTCTTATTTAAACATCCATTAAGACCTTCTTCCTCAAACCGTACATCATCCAACCAATAGCATCATGCCTCACATGTCCTTGCACCTGCTCACCTTAGTTCTGAAGACAATACAGTCCCTGCATCTACTTCAGGTCCACAGTTGGAATTGGTCACATCATCTCAACATGTACCTGTCTCTACTACACCTTTAGATGCATCTAGGTCTTCTCAACATGTACCTGTGTCTACTACACTCTATGTTCCCAGCTCATCTGAAGATTTCACACTGCAACTTGGAGAGACATACATTCCAATATCAGGCATTGAGATCATTCTAGACCCTCATTCTGCTGTAACTAATGACATCATATCTAATTTTCACACTCAGTCTGCCACTACCACTATTCATCCCAAGTCCCACAATATGACAACCAGAAGCAAAAATGGAATCTTCAAGAAGAAGGCATTTATTGCTTCCACATCCTCTGATACAGCTCATGTTGAACCAAATTTTTCTAAAAAGGCCATGCAAATCCCATCCTAGAAGAATGCTATACAGGAAGAATTTGATGCTTTAACCAGCAAGACACATGGACTCTTGTTCCTCCTCAACATGACAAGAATCTAGTAAGTTCCAAATGGATTTTTAAAGTATAGAGAAACTCTTATGGTTCCATTGCAAGACAGAAAGCTAGGTTGGTGGCTAGGGGGTTCAGTTAGGAAGAAGGCATAGACTATGAGGAAATCTTCAGTCCTGTGGTTAGGCACACAACTGTGAGGCTTGTTCTGGCCATGGCTGCTCAATTTAATTGAAAATTGCATCAACTTGATGTGAAAAATGCTTTTCTTCATGGCATTTAAAGGAAGAAGTCTACATGTCCCAGCCTCTTGGTTTTGAGGATCCTCAGCTTCCAAATCATGTCTACAAGCTTCAAAAGTCTCTATATGGTCTTAAACAGGCACCAAGGGCCTGGAATGAGAGGTTCACATCCTATATATCTACCTAAAATAGGATTCAAATCTTCCGTTGCAGACCCTTCTTTATTCATCAGAGACTTTGGTTCCACTCAGGTCTATCTCCTTCTTTATGTGGATGACATCATTCTCACTGGAAATAGTGTTTCAGCTATTCAGCATGTCAAAGATGCACTTCAATTAGAATTTGATATGAAAGAGTTAGGCTTGCTTCATTATTTTTTGGGCCTCTAGATCACATATCTTTCAGATGGTTTATTCATTTCTCAGACCAAGTATGCACAAGATATATTAAACAAGGCAGGTATGTCTGACTGCAATGCAAGTATCAATACTTGTTTGCCATACTCTAAGTTGTTGAAAGATAAAGGTGCTCCATTTACTGATGTGAAAACCTACAGGAGTATTGTTGGTTGTCTGCAATACCTCACAATCATAAGGCTTGATATTGCCTATAGTGTGAATTCTGTTTGTCAATTTATGCATTCTCCTACAAAACTTCATTTTTTGGCTGTTAAATGCATTCTCAGATACGTTAAGGGTACATTGGATTATAGAATCACTTTCAGAGCAGCTTCACTTGAATTAAGGGGATATACAGACTCGGATTGGGCTGGTGATCCCAATGATAGAAGAAGCACCACTAGCTTTCTCATTTTTCTAGGGAACTGTCCCATCTCTTAGTGTTCAAGAAAGCAAACTTCTGTTTCTCTGTCTTCAACTGAGGCCGAGTACATGGCTATGGCAGATACTGGTTCTGAGGTTCTTTGGCTGCGTCATTTATTGAATGATCTTCACATCAAGCTTCCCTATACTCCTACTCTTCACTGTGATAATGTGTCAGCTTTTGCCCTTGCATCCAATCCCATTCACAACCCTAAGGTTAAACATGTTGAAGTGGACATTCATTTCACTCGAGAAAATGTGGCTTGTGGTGAGTTAGCTCTACAATTTGTTCCCTTTAAGCATCAACTGGCTGACATACTTACCAAAGGCCTTGATTCCCCACAATTCAAGTACCTGTGCAGCAACCTTATGCTTGGTTCCCTGCATAAGGTTAGGGGGATGTAGGCTATATCATAAAGATGATCAGAGTCAAAGTCAAGCAATGAAGAAGTCAACAACCTCAGCTGTTATCACACTTGATAGATGTCCTAACATGATTGATGACCAAGAAAAGACTGTTACAGAATTTGGTTATGCCTAAT